>NC_054388.1:14731001-14956001 GCF_017654675.1 Xenopus laevis | reverse complement strand
AACCTGCCTGATCGAGATCTGCCTGACTTTGGGCCAGATAATGACCGGGGCAAGCCCGTCGGATGGCTCCACAAACGGGCCAATAAGCTGCCAACTCGGTCTGTCGGCAGCTTTTATCGGCCCGTGTATGGGGCCTTTAGACTAAAAGGAGAACAAAACCCTCCCTAAAGATAACCCCCCCTCCTGCTTCCTCGTCACATAGTCCATTACTGCAAAAAGTGTCCCTGAATATCACACTGACTTATCCATGCAGAGTAGTGCACTGGAGCTTGTGGGTGCCATCCTCTTTTTCTTTGAATCCTCTTCATTCATTTCGGCAATTTACGGAGCTTCCCGGCACTTGACATGAATACCAGACTGGCTCCAACTGCGCATGCGTCAGTGTCGGTGATCCCCCCGTTCTGAAGAAAAGATGGGGATAATGGTGCCCATGACCTCCGCTGTGCTACTCTACATGGATAAGTCAGTGTGACATTCTGGGACAACTTTTTTTTTTTTTGCAGTCATGGACTATGCGGGAAGGGGGGACAATGAAGGGCAGTAGATGGAACTTTTCTCTTTGGGGGAGGGGGTTTAATTCCCCTTGAAGATACTGGTTTATGATGCATTTATGGGTTATTTATCAAAATCCAAATTTATCTGATTTTTTTAAATAAAAAAGTCTGACTAAACTAGAATCCACGATTTGACCTTATTTATTATTAAAAAAGCACAATTTAATTGGATCGAGAAGATTTTTTTCCCAAAATCGTTCGGTTTTTTTAGGGCTTTTTCCCGAAAAGTCAGAATTTTGCCCGAAATAGTTTGGCTAATTCCACAGAAACTTCCAAACAGGATAGGGACCTCTCCCTCTGACTTATATACAACCTTAGCAGGTCAGAGATGCTAGATTTTCGGAGTCTGACTTTTTCCATCCTCTCGAAACATTTGAGTTTTTTCCACTAAAGATTCGGATTTTATAGTAAAAAAAAAAACTAAATTTTTCCAGTTTTATCATTAACCCCGTTCATGTAGCTTCTCTCTGGGGGCTGAAAAGGCTTTCAAATGAATACTAGTTTCTCAGCAACAGAAGCATTTGCTCTTCAATACCTAGAAGAATTAGCACCCTAAAAACCCCAAATTGTTCTCATTGTGTTGGAGGGTGCATGTGCTCATTAGAACATATCCCACAAAACGGGTTTGTCTCTACCCCCATTTGTTACAATTATGTAGCTGGCTTCCATTTATAGCATCCAACACCAACACCAGCCTTTCTGAGTATGAAATAAATCTTCACTGTGAATATATCAAACCATTCATTACACTATATCTGCACAAAGTCTAAAGATAACAGTAAAGCATAAACATCATTTAGCAAAATATATACAGTTTAAATTTAACACCATGTTATTCCAGCACATGTTCTACTCTCCTATCTACATCTAACATTTATTGACTCCAGACCTGCCGTATCCTGTGCTAGGAGGGGGGGGAGAATACAAAAATTCTTTGAGTATTAAATTTGCTCTAATGAGATGAAAATGGTTGTAGATAATGAGAAATGTGTGCTGCCAGGGATACATGGGGGTGCGAACATAAATGTTACTTATCAGTTCATCAATCAACAACTGTGAACTGTTACCTCAGTGTTTTTATATCTGTATCCCTTGTTATGAGCTAAGGGGGCCCAGCCTAAAGGCCAGTTAGGGGGAGATTTGGGGTGAGTGCTTATTTGTGCCTTGGGTACCCCTGGAACTATAACAGGGTGACTGTTACCCCAATGTTTCTATATATCTGTAACCTGGTTATGAGCTAAGGGGGCTCAGCCTGAAGGCCAGTTAGGGGGAGATTTGGGGTGAGTGCTTATTTGTGCCTTGGGTACCCCTGGAACTATAGCAGGGTGACTGTTACCCCAATATTTCTATATATCTGTAACCTTGTTATGAGCTAAGGGGGGCCAGCCTGAAGGCCAGTTAGTGTGAAATTTGGGGTGAGTACTTATTTGTGCCTTGGGTACCCCTGGAACTATAGCAGGGTGACTGTTACCCCAATGTTTCTATATATCTGTACCCCTTGTTATGAGCTAAGGGGGCCCAGCCTAAAGGCCAGTTAGGGGGATGGAAGAACATTATACACAAATGCCATAAGATAGTGTTTACCGAATTACTTATCAGGTATGTGCAGAAGAAGACAGGACTTGTTAGACCAGTGCTGTCCAATTTCTATGGTACTGAGGGCCGGAATTTTTCCAATCTAGATGGTGGAGGGCCGATAACGGAAGCCAGTGTTAGCCACTCCCTGTTTTTAGACCACACCCACTTTAAACCACACCCATGTTACCGCAAGACCATGCCCACATTAATAGCACACCAGAAAAACAAATGGTTGGTGCTCACTGCAGGGATCAGGGCTGGAACTAGGGGCAGACAGAGTAGGCGGCTGTCTAGGTGAAGCTTCCTGCTGGCACAGCCAGGTACAGATTTGGGGCCCATATGTTTGCTGTTGCTGCTGGGCTGGGTGCTGGCACAGGTACATAAATACTGGGGGGACAATATGATGTGATCAGATTTATTTTTGGCTGCTGCTGATACAGGTGAAGATTGGGGGCAATATGATGGCTGCAGGAGGGCTGTATGATGGATGGCTGCTGAGCTTGCTTGCACAGGTACAGGGGGCAGTAATATAAATGAAAAAGTGTTGTACACTTTCTTGCTCTCTTTATTTAAAATATTTACCATCATGGTAAGGAGGGAAATGGTAATGCAGGACAGGGGGCACTGAGTGAAGCTCTTGCCTAGGGTGCCAAACTACATTGTGCGTGCCCTGGCTAGGATGTCACTCATATGGGAAAAAAGCTAAGTCATATTAAGACATACCAATAAATCCATATGCCTCCTCCTCCCCTGTGTATAATACAGTACCCCAGCATATGATTAAACACCTCAGGGGCCACTAACAATAATTTTCAAATGCTAACAAACCCCCAGAACAAATACCAAAGTATGACACACACAGGGAGCATAGGGAAGGCAGAGCAGGAGACAGGAATCAGGACCAGTCTAATATGTACTGCATACAGTGACACAGTGCTGGTGCCCCATTACCATTTTGTAAAAAGTGTGAACAGGAGAACAATGTGGGCAGTTTCAGTCTGGGTCTCAAGTGTGAACAGTACAGGCTTTTTAGGGGAGTGAACAATTGAGGTGTCACAAGTGTGAACAATACAGGGGATCACAGGTGTGAACAATACAGGGGATTAGTCTGATTTTGTGGTTTAGACAATGCAGGGGATATATAGTGATACCTTTTAAATTTTACATATGGTAAGAAGACACAGCAGGCAGACTTTGATTTGGAGGGCCACATGAGGGGGGTCGCGGGGCCGCCAGTTGGACAGCCCTGTGTTAGACAATAACAGATAGAAACAAAGGGGCTATTTAGTTTGCCCATTTTCTTTCTTTCATTTTTTTCTCTTTAAAGTGGTTTCATGGCTTCTCCACTGATCTTCAACTCTTTATTCACAGCAGGAAACAATATGGAATCTGGCAAAGGGTGACAAATTATTAAAAACCTGGTTTTCCTTTTATAAAGGAGTTGTTTGGGTCTGAAGGTTACTATGACTTAAAGAGATTGATTTGTCTCACTAGGGGGGCTGGAGATATTGCCTGAGAATAAATTACATTTCTAATAGATTCTGACCTCAAAAACATGAGGAGCACAGCCTTCAGCTATGAACTGGGTACAGCAGCTGTTGATCTACCCAATTCTCTAGGGCTTTTTACATTGATCTCATAAGGAGGCTGCTCTGGCCCCAAACTTGTAATCTTTTCAAGAAATACCAACCTTTGGAAACTAAATCTAAATACTTTTTTTCTGCCACTCAAGTCCTGTGCTCACAGACGCTGGCTGTTAAAGTTGGTGGGACATCCAGATCTACGTTTGTACCATCCTCCATCACGTATTGCAACAATGCAGCTCTTATATTTGCTACACCCCATATGCCAGTTCACTGTATACTGTTTTATTTTCAATATATGATATGGGGGTTACACTGTGACAGTGGTTGGAGGAAAGATGGGGGTATATCTGTGCCTATATATTATACAGTTACATTATGTGCATATATGATATGGGGGTTACACTGTGACAGTGGTTGGGGGAAAGATGGGGGTATATCTGTGCCTATATATTATACAGTTACATTATGTGCATATATGATATGGGGGTTACTCTGTGACAGTGGTTGGAGGAAAGATGGGGGTATATCTGTGCCTATATATTATACAGTTACATTATGTGCATATATGATATGGGGGTTACACTGTGACAGTGGTTGGGGAAAGATGGGGTATATCTGTGCCTATATATTATACAGTTACATTATGTACATATATGATATGGGGGTTACACTGTGACAGTGGTTGGGGGAAAGATGGGGGTATATCTGTGCCTATATATTATACAGTTACATTATGTGCATATATGATATGGGGGTTACACTGTGACAGTGGTTGGAGGAAAGATGGGGGTATATCTGTGCCTATATATTATACAGTTACATTATGTGCATATATGATATGGGGGTTACACTGTGACAGTGGTTGGGGGAAAGATGGGGGTATATCTGTGCCTATATATTATACAGTTACATTATGTGCATATATGATATGGGGGTTACACTGTGACAGTGGTTGGAGGAAAGATGGGGGTATATCTGTGCCTATATATTATACAGTTACATTATGTGCATATATGATATGGGGGTTACACTGTGACAGTGGTTGGAGGAAAGATGGGCGGTATATCTGTGCCTATATATTATACAGTTACATTATGTGCATATATGATATGGGGGTTACACTGTGACAGTGGTTGGAGGAAAAATTGGTCCTTTTGTACGAGACAGGACAAGAAATTGTATATTTTCCTAATGCTAAATAAATGGAGCCAAAGAGGAAAGAAGCTGGTTCCTTTTATGGACATTGGTATCCATTTCTTTTCCACTCCAGTAGATTTCCAAATTTATACATGACAGTCCCATGCTGCTTTGGGCAGTGGGGGTCAGTCTCCCTGGGGGCATTACTTTTTTAGTAACGTGGCACCAACACAATTTTATGGCCAGATTTAATTTGATCAGAAAAACTTGTCTCTATTGAAAAAAGTCTGTGAAAAAAGTGCTTTCTCCTCAAATTGAATCTCGCTCATATGTTACGATGTGTATAAACCATAAAATGACATTTTCTAATGGAACTGAATCTGGCTTTAGCATTTAACATAATCTGTTGTTGCCCATGACATTGCACCCACACACAGAAGAATTTGGACCATGTTCCTAATGAACAAGTCTCAGTAAATAACGTCATGACCTTCATCCTCCCCAGCCAATCATATCCAACATCCAAGGCTGACATTTGGCTTGATCCTGAGACCTACACAACACATATAGAGAGTCTTTTGCTCATTGGAATTTAGTGATAACTAATGTTTCTGTAGCCTACAGGCTGATGTCACAGGTCACCCAATCCTGTCTGCCATTCCTCCCTGGGAGGCTGATATTATACTATGTGGGAGGAGCTGGGAATAAAGGCCAAAGTTAGAATAATCCTTTGTAACCCTGCTGGCTAATGCTCAATAAGAGAAGCCACCCTGAAACCAAACATTGGGGGTTCATTTCATCAGCAATATTTCTAAATCTAATCAGGGTCCTATTTAGTGGGGGCAGGACCTCTTCACTTAAAGTTTGGCTTCTACTGTATATATCAGTTATGTGCAAAGAAGAAGATCAGTGTTGCTGTTGCCACCTTGCCCTACTGTCTTCATAGTGTCTTACTGTCTTTATCTTGCCCTACGCTCACCATATTGCATTCATTTGTTCATCTTGTCCTAATGTTGCCATTTTCCCCTACTCTATCCAGCTTGCCCTAGAGTTACCATCCTTCCCTATTGCCTCTTCATTGACTTAATGTCTACATCTTTTCCTAGTGCTGCCACTTGCCCTACTGTCTTTATCTTGCCCTACTGTCTCTATCTTACCCTTCTTTTCTCTCTATTTTGCATTACTTTGTTCATCTTGTCCCAATGTTGCCATTTTACCCCTACTCCTCTATCTTTCCCTACTCACTCCAACTTACTCTAAGGTTCCTATCCTTCCCAATTCCCTCCTTATTGAGTTACTATCTCCATCTTGTCTCCCTAATGCTATCTTGCACTATGTTCTTCATTTGGCCCTACTCTTTCTGTCTTGTCCTATTATTTTCATCTTGTTTTATCTTGCCCAAATGTTGACATTTTCCTTGACATGCCTTAATGTTCCCAACCTTCCCAATTGAATCCATCTTGACTTACTGTTTTCATCTTGCCGTAGTGTTGACATTTGCCTTACTCTCTACATCATGCCATTTTCCTCTACTCCCTCCATCTTTTCCTTTTTCTAAGTTGCCCTAGTGTTCCCACCCTTCACTATTGCCTCCATCTTGTCCTACATTCTACATCTTGCTCTAGTGTTCCCATATTATCTTGCCCTACTCTCTCCAACTTGACCTAGTGTTTACAACCTTCCTTATAGCCTCCATCTTGACTGTGTCCATCTTGTCCTACTTTCTTCATCTTGCCCTAGTGATGCCATCTTGCCTCCATCTTACCCCAATGTCTCTATCTTGACCAACTCTCTCAATCTTTCCCTGCTTTGAACCCTATGGTTACTCCACTGTCTCCATGTTGTCCTACTCTCTCTACAGTACTGAATATCCCACATAATCACTACCGATGACTGCGGGTCTGTTTTGCCTCACAATATTCAGGACAGAGGATGACTAACCATAACCTATAAAACTTGGAGGCCCAAATAATTTTTAGCCTCTCATCACTACCCATTTTTACTGTATTAGCTACTAAGGATGTTGGAAACAGCTGCAGACGTGGGTTGGTAGGGCAAATTCTCCTACTTAAAATATGCAAAGAATTTGCCTTGTGGCCCAGATAAATGCCAGACAGTTGAGGAAAGGTTTCTAAGCTTGTTAGACTGATTACCCCATGACAATTGCAACCCTGTCTATCAATTACACTGACGGCAAGACATGTAGTCACTCGATATGGAGATTATTTAATAATGGATTTAACGTCTGGGTCAGGAATTTAATTGAATGCAAAGATCAAACAATTTTCCAATTTCAAAAACTTCTAGATTATTCGGTGATGTGCCCAGGTAGAGCACCTACTGCTGTCAGAGGTTTCAGTCCAGGTGTATGCGACTTTCCTTACCATTGTGTGGGTGAAAGATCTCAAGGGCCCAAGAGCTGCACTGGCCAGCCCAGATCTCTATACACACAACATCCTGAAAGTTCAGCTGCTTTTCCTCTCTTTGCCTGAATATTGACCCATTAATGGGAAAAGCACCCCATGGATTTATTGTTAGTCAGCGTCTTTCATTTCAGATTAAAGCTGGTCCCGTGAGTCTGATTAGAGATCATAAATCCGCATTTGGCAGCTTGGATTAAGGATGAGACATTTGTACTGGGCTAGATTATTTCATTAATTAGTGAAATTACAAATACCTTGCGTAGAAGAACAGAATTAAGACAGAAATCTATGGAAACAATATGGCACCTCCTTCTCATATGTATAGATACAAATATACAGAGAAGGAATGTTCTGGCCTCACAATAAACTGTACCTCATACTGCACTGTCTATGAAAATAAATGGCACCTTCCTCCCATATGTACAGGTATGGTACCTGTTATTCAGAATGCTAAGGACCCGGGTCTTTCTGGATAACAGATCTTTCTGTAATTTGGATCTTCATACCTTAAGCCTACTAGAAAATCATTTAAACGTTAAATAAACCCAAAAGGCTGGTTTTGTTTCCAATAAGGATTATTATATCTTAGTTGGGATCAAGTACAAGGTACTGTTTTATTATTACAGAGAAAAAAAATGTGGATTCATTGGATAAAATGAAGTCTATGGGAGATGACCATCCCGTTATTCTGAGTTTTCTGGATAACTGGTTTCAGGATAACGGATTCTCTACTTGTATAAATACAAAATAGACAAATAGACAGAGAAGAGAAGGAATGTTCTGGGCACACAATAAGCTATACCCTCATACTGTACTGTCTAAGGGAAACAATATGGCACCTCCTTCCCATATGTATAAATACAAATATTGCAGCCACAGATCCTATCTGATCCCCATTGTAAACAGCAGTCCTGCCCTACTTTATGGCTGAGATTCTAGCTATCTGTATAACAGAGCATTCTGTCCCAGTGGCTGCACAGATCCTATCTGATCCCCATTGTAAGCAGCAGTGCTTGCCCTGCTTTATGGCTGAGATCTATTCTATAGAGGTTACTTATACCTGTGCATGTGGATCACAGGAGAGGCCAGTGGAACAGGAGTAACAGATGCAATTACAGAGAGACAGAAATAGTTTTTTCACCCCTGTTACGATTAGCCCTCCTATTGCTTTTTGCATGACATTCCCTGTGTGAAATTATTATGGGCTACAGTAGCGTGTGTCAGGGGACGCCATATGAACCCCAGAGCTAATCCTTGTTCTTCTTTTAATGTTCCTAACTACTGTCCATGTGCCTGGCGTTATTTATTGGCCTCAGCTGGATGAAGTATTCTACTTGAAAGATTGATGATTAAAGGGAGTAACTGGGGTAAATGGGCCTTACATGAAAGCGCACATGAAAAGAATGTAAATAATACCAGTTTTTTTTATTAATGTATTTGCCAGAAAGTAGAATCTTTCAGTTCTCCACCACCCAGGACCCTGTTTCCATTCCAAGTGCAACGGGATTAAAGTGCAACAGGCAACATTTCTGGACATGCTCCCACTGAATGGGGATATTCAGGAATGTAAATGGGAGGAAGGGACTGTGAATCAACACCCCTTTAAAACCTTTGACATTGTGGAATCAGTGTTGCTGACATTTAAAGGAGCTGTTCACCTTTAAGTTAACTTTTAGTATGATGTTGACAGTTCTAGTCTGAGACAATTTGCACTTGGTTTTCATTTTTAATTTTTTTGTGGTTTTTGTTATTTAGCTTTTTATTCAGCAACTCTCCACTTTGCAATTTCCATAATCTGGTTGCCATGGTCCAAATTACCCTAGCAGCCATGGACTGATTTGAATAAGAGACTGGGATACGAATAGAAGAGGGCCTGAATAGAAAGATGAGTAATAAAAAGTAGCAATAACAATACATGTGTAGCCTTGCAGAGCATTTGATTTTTAGATGGGGTCAGTGACCCCCACTCGAAAGCTGGAAAGAGTCAGAAGAAAAAGGCAAGTAATGAAGACCAATTGAAAAGTTGCTTAGAATTGGTCATTCTATAATTTATTGAAAGTTAACGTATGTAGGGTGAGTGGAGGGATTTTGCACATTGAAGGAACTGATCTATGCGCTTTAATTGGATGGTCCTGTTCATGTTGGTGTCTTTGGTCTTTCAACCCACAGGAGAAAAGTGACCCAATGACAATCATGTCTAGGAAAGCAGGGGACAATAATCTGGGATGAGACCCTTTCCAGGCAAGAAATACAAGAAATAATGTGATAAATCAAAGGTGACATGGGATTTCTGCTTCCCCCCAGCCCATATTGGGTATATAACAGTAATGTTCTGCATCTCTTCAGTAGAAATTCCAACATGACTGGTTGCACTTCATGAACAACACTTTTCCTTTAAGGTGGCCATACACGGGCAGATAAAGCTGCCAATATCGGTCCTTTAGACCAATTCGGCTACTTATCTGCCCGTGTATGGGGGCTTCAGATCGGTCTTCACAATAAATATCTGGATACGATATCTATCGAGAAGGTTTAATTTTTCTGGCGGCTGAACCGTCTGAGCCCATTGCTCCTCATTGTAATCTGTTTGTTCGGCCCTAGGGTCTGAATGTTCGGATTACCCGGATACAGACCTGCCGTTTGTGGGCATATCGGGGAAAGAGACGATTGTTTGGCAATGTCGCCAGACGAGCGGATCTCCGTGTACGGACAGTTTTAAGATAAGTCTTAGAAGAGCTCAATTTTAGCTTGGTCTACCCACCAGCCTTGCAATATAACTCTCGAGGCCACTGTCTAATTGCAAGATAATCACAACTACAGTAACTCTTATTTGGGTCACTTACCTATTGATTATAACATGGCTGCTAATGAATGTCACAGTCTCTGATCTCAATCTTGGTTTCCATTGGCTACACAGGCGAGTAGTTCCTTATGGACTTTCCAACTACAGAGGGAAGCGTTCCGCAGTAAAAAGGAGTCCCGAGCCCAGGTCACGTTGTTCATGTGAAGACCTCAGTGACCATCAGTGTGTCCACTTCTGCTCCACAACTGAGAACAGGAGAAGAAGGTAAGCGAATCGCACATTTGATACATTCTTCATGCTTTGATTTGGAATAGAATGTGCAGGTTTCCCCAGTGCATTTGTGTGTGTGTGTGTATATATATATATATATATTCTGGGCATTTTAGTCCCATGTGTTTGCAGTTAAGTGCTCTTCACTCTCTTTAGCAGTGCACAACACTGTCCCACCAAGGTCACCGACCAACCAGACTCTCTACAGATGGTAAATGGGGGCCAACTTGTGTAGTTAGCAAAGCTGTAACCCTTGTACAGGTATGAGATCAGTTATCTGGAAACCTGTTATCCAGAAAGCTCTGAATTATGGAAAGGCCATTTGTCATAGAGCCCATTTTATCTAAATAATTCAAATTTAAAAAAATTATTGTTTTTCGCAGTAGCTTGTACTTGATCCAGACTAAGATATCATTAATTCTTACAGGAAGCAAAACCAGACTATTGGGGTTATTTAATGTTTACATGGTTTTCTCAGGGGCGATCCTGGCCCCTCCGCCGCCTGAGGCAACAGCAGTTGCTGCTGCCCCCCCCCCTCGGAAATTTGCTCTTAAAGTACCAGGAGCAGCATTTTTGCTGCCCCTGGTACCTAGTGGGGCGCTGCCACCTGAGACGACAGCCTCAACTTGCCTCTTTGGCGAAGCACCCCTGGGTTTTCTAGTAGACTTAAGGTGTGAAGACAAGGAAAGATCCTTTATCCGGAAAACCCCAGGTCCCGAGCATTCTAGATAACAGGTCCCGTACCTATCAAGCAAATCTGCAAATGACTGGGAGTCAAGCAGAACATAGAGCAGCAAACCAAATGCACAGTATAGAATCACCGAGCCTGTAGGCTGGGGCTTAGATCATAGGGGCATCACAGAGTATGGGGACCCAGTAATTAATGAGGCTTCTAATACATTTATTAATGTATAGTATAGCTCAGGGCCCCTTTAAGGTTAAAAAAGTGTGTGGGGCCACACAAACAGCTCTGTAATATTAGTTAAAGTCTGAAAGCATTCCATCAAATGGACCTCAAATTCCTATTTAAAAATAGCTCAAATTTCACACTATCAATAAAAAAACAGTAACCAACTTGTTTAAGAAAACTATAGCCTGGCTCTCATTATCCTTTATTATATAATATGTATAACTCCGCCTGCAGCCTTGTGCCTTTATATGGTCACAGAACCCCTCAGTGACTTCTAATTTCTTTACAAGGGATAATGTACCCCCTACTATATATGATAAGGATATTATAAGTCACTGAGGGGGTTCTGTGACCATATAAAGGCACAAGGCTGCAGACTAATATCCTTATCATTTACAGTAGGGGGTATTATCCCTTTTCACCTGATGTATAATTTACAATATGAGGTATACACTTCATAACAGTATCAATAAGCATCGGGCTCAAGTAAGGTAGTGATAATAAATGTTAATTAAGAATTTCCTTACATCTCTCCCAGGGATCAGAGCTCAGCTGTATGGATACAGAATGACTCAATATTAGACCAGAAGAGGTTACTTGCAGAAGCCTGAGAACCACAGACCAGTGGGTGCCTACAACACAGGTACACATGAATGCAGTAAACAGAGGAGTTTCCCAATCAGCAACTTTGTACAGTCTGTTGCAGAATAGACATATCACACATCCAAATAGCTGCTAGACTAGAAAAAATTGAACATGTTTGTAAATGAACCACAGAAAATGAGCCAAGAAAATGCCCTACGTTATTAAAGGAACAGTTCAGAGTAAAAATAAAAACTGGGTAAAGAGATAGGCTGTGCAAAATAAAAAATGTTTCTAATATAATTAGTTAGCCAAAAATGTAATGGATAAAGGCTCGAGTGATTGGATGTCTAACATAATAGCCAGAACACTACTTTTCAGCTCTCTTAGTTTCCACTGTTACCAGGCAGTAACCAATCAGAGACTTGGGTCATAACTGTTGCTTTTGAAGCTGAGCTGAATGCTGAGGATCAATTGCAAATTCACTGAACAGTTATGTCCCACGTGGGCCCCCTTTAACTCAGAGTTAGAGAGCTGGGAAGCAGGAAGTGGTGTTCTGGCTATTATGTTAGACATCCAGTCACTCCAGCCTTTACACATTACATTTTTGGCTAACTAACTATATTAGAAACATTTTTTCTATTTTGCACAGTCTATCTATTTACCCAGTTTTGATTTTTACACTGAACTGTTCCTTTAAGCGGTTAAAATCATTTGCTTTTTTACTCCTGCTTCTTTCATTTTGGGGCAGTAAACTTGAAATGTCAAACAAGGGGAAAATTGTTCTCAAAAGGATTCATAGATGTTTGCAGTGTCAGACTGGGGCTTCCGTGGCCCACCTCAGTCACAAGCGCCAGTGCCCGCAGTTTCCAGGGGGGTAGTGGACCTGGGTCGTCGGGGCCTACAAGTGCCGGGTGTTTTCCCGGTGTCCAGTCCGACTCTGGATCATTGGTGGTAAGAATTGCGACAGTCAGTTCCAAATTTTGAAATAGACAGGTCACCACATCATTTTGACAATTCAAATGGTGGGCCATACTGTACTTATCAGATATTGACCAGCATTGTGGGGTCACACGCACTGGCCAACAGCTACTGATTTACCAGCATATGTCTACCAGCGTTTGGGCACCTTAAGCTGTTATGATCCCTTCCAATTGTATTGGTGCAGATTGAGAAGGTGACAATCATCTAGTGCACTCCATTCCACACTGTAACATAACTTTTACCATCAATCTTTTTGAGCAGGGGAAGAAACCGACTGGGAGAGTAATTAATTCTGACAAATTGTTCCTCCTCTTTCTCCTGAAGGTCTGGAGAAGTCACCCAGGAGCCGTGATTTACAGAGACACTTGTGATTAATGTTGCAGAACGGCACTGTAGGCTGAAACCGCAGACGCACACAGATCCTGCTAGCCATCAAGCATTTGGCAAAGGCTTACGAGACAGCAATATGAATATATTATTTTACCACTATGTCCTTACCTCATATACGGTATTTCTGTACAGGAATAGAAACTTGATTTATTAGAGAATATTAAAAATAGAATATATATATAAATATATGTGAAACGTTCAGGCACCCCAAAACAACTCTGGTTCCTGATGAAAAGAAATCAACTGATCCCCTGGGTGTCGAAAAAGGGGCGATGTTCCAAGATCACTGACGTCAACAGAGCTCAATGAAGAGGTGAACCTGTCGTATTCGGAAATGAACCTTTACACAGCTCTAGTTTGCAAGATAACTGCTCTGTTCAATCGACCAAAGGTTCAGTGCATTTCTCATAACTAATACTTTGCCAAACTCCTCCCCCTGCTTGAAAAGGGTGAAGAAATACAGTGGCTTTCTACAATTTATACAGAATATCTACCATACTTAAGCTGCAGAGATGTGGACCCCAGCTGGAAGCAAAAAAGACCCTTTGATTTGCTAGACTTGAACAATAATAGGTTTGCTGTGCATTCTCTGCTGAAGCAGAAGGCCAACAAGCCCCATCCATCCAACAAGCCCCTTCCATCCAACAAGCCACGTCCATCTAGGGTTGCCACCTTTTCTGGAAAAAATACTGGCCTTCCTATATATTTATCTATTTTCCCCTATTAATAACACTGGAATCAGCCATCATTTTTACCGACCAGGTGGCAACCGTACGTCCATCCAACAAGCCCCGTCCACCCAACAAGCATGGTCTGGCAATGTTTTGTGAACATTTTGAGAAAAACAAAATGAGAAAAAAAGTGTTAAAAAAATTCTAGCAAGAAAATGCAAAAAAAATCCAGATCTCCTGTATTTATGTATCCAACATGTAGAGTGATTTATAATAACATTATATTACTAGGAATCCACCTAACACTGCTTCAGATATACATCTTTCCTAAGAGAATTATGATTGATAAACATATATTTTATTTTTCAAAGTAGCCTATTTCTAAAGCGCTGCCTATTTTCTTTTAAATATGCCTTTAAACAATTCTGTAAGCATGAATATTTTCCTCTTACATTCTAAACAAAACTTGATGGTGGGAAAATGTGCTTGTCCAAGGAACAACCTCTTTAGGTAGATACAAGATCGCCCTGCCGTATGGCAAGAGGCAAAAAGTTGCACCTTGTAACCTGAAAAGACAAATTTCTAGGTTTTAAACCTGGAAATTTGTTGGGTCTTCTAGTGCAGGGGTCCCCAACCACCGGGCCGCGGCCTACTACCGGGCCACGGACATACTTGAACTGGGCCACCTAGTCCGAATTTGAAGCGATCCATCCGGATTTGATATGCAACGCCCAAATTTGATGTGCCGCACATGAAATTTGATGCTGGTGCATCCAAAATTGACATGCCACACTAGAAATTTAAGTGCCGCACGCAGTTCATGCCCCCCCAGTCCTCAAACAAAAATTAGGGCTTTGCACCTGTCCCTGTGGCAAAAAAAGTTGGGGACCTCTGTTCTAGTGCAAGAGAGTAAAACTGTGCTCTCTACACTAGCAATGTGACCCCCCTGGATCCCCTCCAACAGAAGATAAGGTAAGAGCAGTGGGGAGGGGGGAGCTGCCTCAGGGTGGCTTAGGGTCTCAAATTGTCCCTGGTTTGATATCCAAAAAGGTAGAAACCCTGATACAGTTACCCAAGAAAAGTAAATTGGTTTTAAAAACCACAAAGGCAGAATTAGTAAATTCAGTATTAAAGTATTCATTTTTTAAAGGTCCTAAATAACTTTTTTTAATTTTAAAGATTTTACACACAATGCAAAGGGTCATTAATACTTGAAAACAAGTCATTCAGAAACGTAAATCGTAAAACGTGTTCCCCTTCCCCATTCTATTTGTAGCTAAAGTGAATTTTGCTGAAGTGAGAAATGGCAGTGAATAGTGTATCTGCCGTGCAGACCCAATGTTACCCCAGTATGTGCCCCTCTTCTCATTAGTATGTCTTTTTGCCTTTCTATAACACTCTCTCTTCTTTCTTACTGTTATTTAGAGGCAAAAATCACTTTGAGACTTTAAACTTAATAGAGTCATTTAATAAAACTTGTTTTTAAGAATTAGGGGCAAATTTATCAAGGGTCGAAGTGAATTCGAGGGAATTTTCGAAGTAAAAAAACTCGAAATTCGAAGTAATTTTTTGGATACTTCGACCATCGAATAGGATACTATGACTTCGATTCGAAGTAAAAATCGTTTGATTATTTGATAATCGAAGTACTGTCTCTTTAAAAAACTTTGACTAAAATACTTCGCCAAATTAAACCTGCCGAAGTGCTATGTTAGCCTATGGGGACTAAGATTTTTGGATTCGAAGGAAAATCGTACGATAAAATCGTTTGAATCATACTATTCCAAGTACGTTCGGAGTACAATCGGAATACGATCGTACGTTGTATACAATCCTACGACTTCAAATGCTGGAGGATTCTATTCGATGGTCGAATTTTGAAGTATTTTCCACTTCGAAATCCGACCCTTGATAAATCTGCCCCTTAGTGTCTGTTTAACCTCGTCGCTGCTCTAAACAAGGACCAACTGAATAGACCGTAAAGGATGATGTCAGAGATTCTTGTATACACAGAACTTTCTGCATATTTCCTGATGTAGAGTTTTGGGTTTCTATTAGCTAGCCAATGAAGGTATCATCTTTATACCACTTTTGTTATTTTTCATTTCAAAAGAGTTGCCCTGTAACATTTTTACTGGCTAACACGGTACAGCAACTTTACCTCTTATTGAAGACAAGCTCCAAATTAATGAAATCAGTAGAAAAAGAGCAGCCACGACTTTTTCTAGGTAAATTCATTTTTATACACTTGGGGGTTGATTTATCAGAGGTCAAAATGTTCTCCTTGGCATGGTAAATTAAAGGAACAGTAACACCAAAAACTGAAAGTGTATCAAAGTAATGAAAATATAATGTAGTTTTGCCCTGCACTGGTTCAACCGGTGTGTTTGCTTCATAAAGACTGCAGGTATCTGATCCATTATCCGGAAACCCGGTATCCAGAATGCTCCGAATTAAGGAAGGGCTGTCTCCCATAGACTCCATTTTATCCAAAAAACCCAAATTTTTAAAAATGATTTCCTTTTTCTCTGTAATAAGAAAACAGGAGCTTGTACTTGATCCCAACTAAGATATAATTAATCCTTATTGGAAGAAACCCCAGCCTATTGGGTTTATTTAATATTTACATGATTTTCTAGAAGATGTAAGGTATGATGATCCAAATTACAGAAAGATCCGTTATCCAGAAAACCCCAGGTCCCGAGCATTCTAGATAACAGGTCCCATACCTGTACTACTATAGTTTATATAAACAAGCTGCTGTGTAGTTATGAGGCAGCCATTCAAGCACAGGATCCACAGCAGATAACAGATAAGCTCTGTAATGTACAATAGATGTTATCTCCTGTGTATCCTGTGCTTGAATGGCCGCCCCCATGGCTACACAGCAGTTTGTTTATATAAACTATAGTAGAGTTTCTGAAGCAAACACACAGCTTTTACCAGTGAATGCTAACAGTATTCAATATGTTAATTACTTTAAAACGCTGTTATTTTTTGATGTTACTGTTCCTTTAAATAAAAACATTTTTCAGATATTTTGCAATTCCTCCCATGCCACCATCTGTAATTTAGAGGTTCAGAGATTAATTTAACTGATATTTTCAGTTATTTTTAAATATTTTCAAATTCTCAGTTACTTAAGCATTCTCTAGTTGAAAATATACATCAGAAAATGGGATATATTAAGGCATTTATGAAAAGAAACTGAACAGGGAGTGTTCTGATAATTCCTTCCCTAACTATTGTACAAACTAAATGATCGGTTAAATAGTTAGAACAAAGGGTCATTACATTACACTTCACTTTTAAGGTAAGGGCACACACTAAGATATGGGGAGATTTAGTCTCCCAGCAACAAATTGCCTCTTCTTCGGGAGACTTATCTCCCCAAAAAGCCTTCCGTTGGCTAGAGTGTAAATCACCTGGCGGGATTCGTTTTCAAAAGTCGCCGAAGTTTCCTTGTGAGGCAACTTCGGAAAACGAAGCGCTTCGAGTGCCATCCCGACGGCGATTTAGTTTCTAGCTGGCGGGAAGGCAGTTCAGGGATATCAGTCGCCCGAAGAAGAAGCGAATTGTTGCTGGGCCACTAATCTCCCGCAATAGCAGCGTGTGTCTCTTCCCTTACACATAAAAAACTGCTTGAAATAAGCAGAAGGAATGTATATTCTAAAGAGATATTAATAAGTTATTACAATTTCCTTTTTTTTTTTTAAATCACTTTCTTCTAACATCACAATTATGTATATTCTTTCCTCGCAGGCATATTCCTTGTACAGTTAGAAATGTGGATTATTTATTGTGCAAAACACTTCAAATACTTGGCTGGATTATTTGTTTTGTAGTAAACAAATCACATCAATGAACGACTCAAGTCTTTTTTTTTCATTTCATTCAGTGGGACATTTCTTGTCCACTCAGAAACTGTTCTGTAAATTGATTTTCAAAGAAAAAAAAAAATAAAGGCAACAAAATAAGCCATAACCAGCAGTGCTCGGTATGTGAAAAGCCAGACAGGTACGACAGGTATGGGATCTGTTATCCAGAAACCCATTATCCAGAAAGCCCTTAATAACAGAACAGCTGTCTCCCATAGACTCCATTTTATCCCCATTTGAAAGCTGAAAAGAGTCTGCATAATTAATAATTCAGAAACTATAAAAAAAGAAAAAATATGCTCAGTCAAATCTGAAAAAACATACGATTCAGAGATTTTTTTTGTTAATTTGTTGATAAATAAATGTGGGTGGGAGTTTGGTCGAAGTGGTTTCAATAATTATTTTAATAATTATTTTAATAAAATAATGAGAAATTTTCAGATTTTAGTAAATAAACCCCCGAATATTTAGAATTTGTGTTATAATAGAAAAAATGTAAATTTGATCTATAGAATTATTACCTAAATAAAACTTTTCATTGGCATTATTATTTTTAAAAGAAATTTAAATTATTAATAAAATAAATAAATATATATATATATATATATATATATACACACATTACATTAAAAATAAAAAAAATTATGATAAATATTTCGAATTTGTATTATATATAGTAACATAGTAACATAGTAAGGTTGAAAAAAGACACACGTCCATCAAGTTCAACCTTTTAGGTTTTTTGTTTTTTTTTAATCTGCCTGCGAGTTGATTATAATTATAAAACAGAAATTTGGTAGCAAAGCCTTAATTGTACATACCTGCAAATACCTTTCCAAGAAAGTGCATCCTTTATTTGAGGACTGGCAGAAGTAAGCAGTGTTATTTCCTTCCCAGATCTTGCATTTCATGACATTTAGGCTGAATTTTGTACCCAAGAAAACTTAAAATTGGGGTTCTCTTGTATGTATTTGACGTACACAGTAGAACCCCCATATTTTACATTTTGCAGAGCATCATATAAAAATAGTGTAAAATTAAAAAAAAATTTAAATAAGGGAAATGTTTTCATGCAACTTATTCTTTGAGTTCTCAAAGGAGAGAAGCACAGTAAAGTGTTTTACTTAGAAATACAAAACAGGTATAGGATCCGTTATCCAGAAAGTTCTGAATTATGGAAAGGCTGCCTCCTATACACATTTTTTAACCAAATTAATAAAAATGAATTCCCTTTTCTCTGTAATAATAAAACATTATCTAGTACTTGATCCCAACTAAGATATAATTAATCCTTATTGGAATCAAAACCAGGCAATTGGGTTTATTTAATGTTTACATGATTTTCTAGTAGACTTAAGGTATGAAGATCCAAATTACAGAAAGATCTAAGCAAATTTTCAATTGGTCTTCATTATTTATATTTTATTGTTTTTGATTTATACGACTTCTTCTACTGACTCTTTCCAGCTTTCAAATTGGGGTCACTGACCCCATCTAAAAGCTCTATAAAAATGCTCTGTAAGGCTATACATTTATCGTCATTGCTACTTTTTATTACCCACCTTTCTATTCGTATTCACGTCTCTTATTCAAACTGGAGCGTTGCTGAATAAAAAAGCTAAATAACTCAAAAACCACAAATAATAAAAAATGGAAACCAATTGCAAATTGTCTAAGAAATTGACATCATACTAAAAGTTATGCTACACGGGGAGATTTGTTGCTACGTATAAATATGGAATAAAAAAATTCTTCGAAATGCTTTCCCACTGGCAGTAAATTATTGATGGGAGAACATACGTCTCGCTTCGGTTTTCCAAAGCCCCTGTGTATGTTTTCCCATTGCTAATTTATTTTATTGCTGGCGGGAAAGCATTTTGGGGAGACTTGTTGCCCGCTGTAGCACAGATTTAAATGTGGGTGACAAATCTTCCCGTGTGCCAGTACCTTAATGGAAAAGGAGAGCAGACTTTGCACTTTATTTATTTTGTGATGCCTCTAACTAGCAATGACATATTCCTAATGAGATAAAGGAGGAGATAAAGAGCATTGGCATTTCAGGAGAAGATTTATTAAAGATCTTATTGGGAATCCTGCAAGATTCCTAGCAACCTGATCGTTAATATATATGGGAAAACCCTGTCAAGAGTGATGAAAGTGAATTGATGCGTTAAACCTTCAGGAACCCATTATCTCTGAATGACTGCTCTGAGATAATGAATGTCATAGGTTATGAAAATGTAGCAACCAATCAACTCACCACATGCTGGAGAGTAAATATTCATTTTCAGGCAGACATTCCCTTTAAGCTGCTTAAGCAGAGATGGTTACATTCACACTAACTGCCCTTCAAACTGCACCCCCTTACACAATTACAAATATATAAAAGAAACATTGGGGTAACCATCATCCTGTTATAGTTCCAGGGGTACTCAGGACACAAGCACTCACCCCAAATCTCCCCCTAACTGGCCTTCAGGCTGGGCCCCCTTAGCTCATAACAAGGTTACAGATATATAGAAACATTGGGGTAACAGTTATCCTGCTATAGTTCCAGGGGTACCCAGGGCACAAATAAGCACTCACCCCAAATCTCCCCCTAACTGGCCTTCAGGCTGGGCCCCCTTAGCTCATAACAAGGTTACAGATATATAGAAACATTGGGGTAACAGTCATCCTGCTATAGTTCCAGGGGTATCCAGGGCACAAATGTTTACTCAACTTAAATGTCACCCTAACTGGCCTTCAGGCTGGGCCTCCTTATATCATAAGTTACAGATATACAAAAATGTTGGGTTAACAGTCACCCTGCTATATTTCCAGGAGTACTCAATGCACAAATAAGCATTTACCCCAAATCTCCCCGAACTGGCCTTCAGGCTGGGCCCCTTAGTTCGTAACAAGGTTACAGATATATAGAAAGATCGGGGTAACAGTCACCCTGCTTTACTTCCAGGGGTACCCAGGGCACAAATAAGCATTTATCCCAAATCTCCCCCTAACTGGCCTTCAGGCTAGGTCCCATTAACTCATAACAGGGTCCCAGATATATAAAAACATTGGGGTAACAGTCACCCTGTTATAGTTCCTGGGGTACGCTATCACTCACCTACAATTTTTAGCAGAACTAGACATTGGTTTACATCCCAAATCTCATTATAACTCCCCATCAACTGATTTGGCTCCTCTAGGAGTTAGGGCCCATGCACCAATACACAGTCATGAGACAGCAGTGCTAAATAGAATGATATAAGTGCAGCTATTAACCTGAGACATGAATAATTTTGAATGAACACCTGGCTGTATCTCCTGCATTGCGCAACAGACGTTATCTCCTCGGGTTTTCCAGAATTCACTTTCTCTCGCGCGCCCTTTAATTCCATGAAACCTGCTTCAAAGCTCTGGGCTCTGCGGAGGCAAGAGGATACAAATGAAGTGAAATTCCAGGATAAAATTAATAACATTTTGGAATGATCTCCTGCAATGTTTGCTTACACAGCCTGATGGAAATTCCGAGTTGCCTTTGCTGTGAGCTAGGTAAACAGACCGCGCGCAATCTTCCAAGATAAAGACGCCCGGACGCTTATTAAATTGGCGTTTAGGATGAAATGTAATTTATTTTTAGACTAAATTAATTATTTTCATGTAGACAGACTTGATGGAGTTTAAGGGAAGTAATAAGTCAAAATTCCTAGTGAAGTGCTTGGTGGTTACACGGTGACCTAGTTTGCTCTTCCGAACCTGCTTAACTGGTTTATCTTATGGAGTTTGGGGAGACTAAATAGGAGATTGTGCATTTCCTCCATTTTGTTCACTTCCTAATCTAGGATTCTAAACTAAACAATGGTTCTGGGGGGAGGACATCCTGTTAGAATGTAGTGTTCCTGAGCTAATCTTATTTCTTAAGATCCACTTAATGTAAGCTTTACCTTCCTCCTGTGTATCAACAAGTAGCACCTTCACATCACCATCCTGCCCTAAAACAGGGGCAGTCTACAGACTAAAGGTGACCATACAAAGCCAATAAAAGCTGCCGACAGACCTAGTTGAAAATCGGGCAGGGCGGATTGCGGACTGCATCTGTTCATCGTAATCCGACTGCTGCATTATGATCCAAATTTGCCCATCTCAACACAACATTGCCAAATGAATGTCTCTCTCTCTGTATGGCCACCTTAAAGATGATAAGATCCACTTGTTTGGTGATATTGCCAAGCAAGCGGATCTTTCCCCAATATGCCCACCATTCTGCCCTAGGGCTGAACGATCGGATTACAACGAAGAGAATGGGTGCTGACTGGATAAGGGCCACATAAACTAGCCAATGCAGTCCTCGATCGCCAGAAAAATCAAACCTCCCCGATCAATATCTTAGCCAGATATCGATCCAGGAGACCCGTCGGAAGCCCCCATACACTGGCAGATAAGATTAAAGGACCGATATCGGCAGCTTTAATCTGCCCATGTATGGCCAACCTTAAGATTAAGGGTATAGTATGAACATTTACCGCCCGACTTTGTTCACTTTTTTAAACTTTGTGACTGTATGACTGAGCTTTATCAGCGAAGGTGGGAAAACATACAGCAGGCAGAATAACTGCTAATAAGTTTTTATTTTATGTCCACACGACATGTTTCGGGCTGCAAAGGCCCTTTCTCAAGTGTGTCTTGGTATGTATAGCTTTGTTTAGAAGTGAGTCCTAGAGTCTGAATCACCCCAAATGGTCAAATTTCTTGCTGGAGTCTTGGAGGGAAGGGACTTGTGTCTATTGTTTATCTGCGACGGACAGCTGTTAGCTCTTAGACCAGGGGTCCCCAAACTTTTTGTGTCACATTCAAATGTTACATTTGAATAACAAATAACATTTGGATCAGAAACGTAAAAATAAGAGATACGTAAAAATGACATACATTGAACCCTCTCTTGTTACGGTAATCAAGTCCAGTTCCCCTGTCGGCTGTTAGCATTATGGCTCTCAGCTTGAAAATGCTTCTCGTTGGGGCTTGAAAATGCTTCCCGTTGGGGTTTCAGATAAATTCTTGAGACTCTGAGGACTGGAAGGTATTTTTAGACTGGGACTCACATTCCCACAGAGACAGGAAGGCAATTTTTTAAAAAGATCAACGGCAGCTCATGACAGGGATTCACATTGCCAGGTGTTACATATTCCATAAAAAATACACTCCGGGAGGCTGAACATCTGACATTTTTGTTATCCACGTGCAACTGCACCAACTACTCACAGACCACACAACAGCACTTCAATATTTCTTCATAAGGAGCTTGGGATGAGCAATCCCAATGTGGCTGTTGGACACCAAACACATGTTTAATACATTTCAGAAAATAAAATTTTACCTGAATTTTAAAGCAGGGCTAAGGAAATCATTATGGTGTCTTGAAATGGGGTTGACAATACATTGTTCTGTTCTTGAGGTGAAAAATTATTTTCACCCAAACTTTGTAGATTGTTTCCGTTAAATTAAAATAAAAAATCCAGTCAATAGTTTGTAGATCAGTTCACACTTGTCTACAACACTGCACCATGTGCTCAAGGCAGGGACAAGATAATGACAAAAGGGCAAGATGGCAACAAGGAGAAATTATAGAAATATGGTGACAGAAAACAAAGATGATGACACTGGAGCAAGATGGAGACAGTAGAGTAAATTAAGAACAGTAGGGCTAGATGGAGGCAGCAGAAGATGGTGACAACTTATATAGAAGCACTGCGTATCTTGACAGCGCTATATAAATAAATGATGATGATGATGATGATAGAAACAGTAGGACGAAATGGAGACAGTATGGAATGATTGTGACAGTATGGCAAGATAGAGATAGCAAAGCAAAATGGAGACAGTGGCACATTATGGAGACATGATGAAAAGAGTAGAAGATGAGACACTAGGCTAAAACAGAAGAACAAGATGGAGACAGTAGGGCAAGATGAAGACAGTAGGTTAAGATGGTGACAGTAAAACAACACAGTGAAAACAAACAGTTGTTGCACAAGATGGAGAGAAGAGGACAAGATGTAGACAGTAGGACATGATGACCACAGTTGACAAATAACATTTTACATTTACATTTGCACATGCTTTGAATGAATTGCGGATGACCAGATCCCAATTAGAGATGTCGCGAACTGTTCGCCGGCGAACTTGTTCGCGCGAACATCGGGTGTTCGCGCTCGCCGGAAGTTCGCGAACGTCGCGCGACGTTCGCCATTTTGGGTTCGCCATTGTTGGCGCTTTTTTTTGCCCTCTCACCCCAGACCAGCAGGTACATGGCAGCCAATCAGGAAGCTCTCCCCTGGACCACTCCCCTTCCCTATAAAAACCGAAGCCCTGCAGCGTTTTTTCACTCTGCCTGTGTGTGCTGAAGAGATAGTGTAGGGAGAGAGCTGCTGCCTGTTAGTGATTTCAGGGACAGTTGAAAGTTTGCTGGCTAGTAATCGTTTTGATACTGCTCTGTTATTGGAGGGACAGAAGTCTGCAGGGGTTTGAGGGACATTTAAGCTTAGGTAGCTTTGCTGGCTAGTAATCTACCTTCTACTGCAGTGCTCTGTATGTAGCTGCTGTGGGCAGCTGTCCTGCTTCTGATCTCATCTGCTGACTGCTGCAATAACAGTAGTCCTTGTAAGGACTGCTTTTATTTATTTTTTTTGTTGTTTTACTACTACTACTACTACTACTATAAGAGCCCAGTGCTATTAGTCTAGCAGTGTTGGGGAGTGGGACTGGTGTGCTAATCTGCTGCTCCTAGTAGTTCAGCAGCACCAACTTTAATTTTTTTTTTTAATATTCATTTTTTTTTTATTTTACTTTTTTTTATTTTACTACCGCTGTAGTAGTGTATAAGTTGACCTTTTAGGCATTATTTGCCCTGTAGGCATTTTTTGCCCAGTGTGTTATTCAACCAACTGCCATCTAGCTGTGTGACCTTGTTCACATTCTGTCTAAATATCCATAATATTACCGTCTCCAGAAAAAACACCGGAGTGACTTTTTTCAAGCAGCCATAATATATTTTACGTAATCCGTATCCACCGCTGTAGTAGTGTATACGTTGACCTTGTAGGCATTATTTGCACAGTGTTTTCTTCAACCCGCCATCTAGCTGTGTGAGCTTGTTCACATTTTGTCTAAATATTGATAATATTATCGTCTCTAGAAAAACCACTTGAGTTACTTTTTTTCAAGCAGCATTCATATATTTTACGTAATCCGTATCCACCGCTGTAGTAGTGTATACGTTGACCTTGTAGGCATTATTTGCACACTGTTTTCTTCAACCCGCCATCTAGCTGTGTGAGCTTGTTCACATTTTGTCTAAATATTGATAATATTATCGTCTCTAGAAAAACCACTTGAGTTACTTTTTTTCAAGCAGCATTCATATATTTTACGTAATCCGTATCCACCGCTGTAGTAGTGTATACGTTGACCTTGTAGGCATTATTTGCACACTGTTTTCTTCAACCCGCCATCTAGCTGTGTGAGCTTGTTCACATTTTGTCTAAATATTGATAATATTATCGTCTCTAGAAAAACCACTTGAGTTACTTTTTTTCAAGCGGCATTCATATATTTTACGTAATCCGTATCCACCGCTGTAGTAGTGTATACGTTGACCTTGTAGGCATTATTTGCACACTGTTTTCTTCAACCCGCCATCTAGCTGTGTGACCTTGTTCACATTCTGTCTAAATATCCATAATATTACCGTCTCCAGAAAAAACACCGGAGTGACTTTTTTCAAGCAGCCATAATATATTTTACGTAATCCGTATCCACCGCTGTAGTAGTGTATACGTTGACCTTGTAGGCATTATTTGCACAGTGTTTTCTTCAACCCGCCATCTAGCTGTGTGAGCTTGTTCACATTTTGTCTAAATATTGATAATATTATCGTCTCTAGAAAAACCACTTGAGTTACTTTTTTTCAAGCAGCATTCATATATTTTACGTAATCCGTATCCACCGCTGTAGTAATGTATACGTTGACCTTGTAGGCATTATTTGCACACTGTTTTCTTCAACCCGCCATCTAGCTGTGTGAGCTTGTTCACATTTTGTCTAAATATTGATAATATTATCGTCTCTAGAAAAACCACTTGAGTTACTTTTTTTCAAGCAGCATTCATATATTTTACGTAATCCGTATCCACCGCTGTAGTAGTGTATACGTTGACCTTGTAGGCATTATTTGCACACTGTTTTCTTCAACCCGCCATCTAGCTGTGTGAGCTTGTTCACATTTTGTCTAAATATTGATAATATTATCGTCTCTAGAAAAACCACTTGAGTTACTTTTTTTCAAGCAGCATTCATATATTTTACGTAATCCGTATCCACCGCTGTAGTAGTGTATACGTTGACCTTGTAGGCATTATTTGCACACTGTTTTCTTCAACCCGCCATCTAGCTGTGTGACCTTGTTCACATTCTGTCTAAATATCCATAATATTACCGTCTCCAGAAAAAACACCGGAGTGACTTTTTTCAAGCAGCCATAATATATTTTACGTAATCCGTATCCACCGCTGTAGTAGTGTATACGTTGACCTTGTAGGCATTATTTGCACAGTGTTTTCTTCAACCCGCCATCTAGCTGTGTGAGCTTGTTCACATTTTGTCTAAATATTGATAATATTATCGTCTCTAGAAAAACCACTTGAGTTACTTTTTTTCAAGCAGCATTCATATATTTTACGTAATCCGTATCCACCGCTGTAGTAGTGTATACGTTGACCTTGTAGGCATTATTTGCACACTGTTTTCTTCAACCCGCCATCTAGCTGTGTGAGCTTGTTCACATTTTGTCTAAATATTGATAATATTATCGTCTCTAGAAAAACCACTTGAGTTACTTTTTTTCAAGCAGCATTCATATATTTTACGTAATCCGTATCCACCACTGTAGTAGTGTATACGTTGACCTTGTAGGCATTATTTGCACACTGTTTTCTTCAAACTGCCATCTAGCTGTGTGTATTATCGTTTCCAGAAAAACCAACTGAGTTTTTGTTGTTGTTGTTTTTTTAAAAATAATGCCAGGCAAAGGCAGGCCGCCACGCAGAGGCCGTGCTAGGGGCCGTGCTGCTATGCAATCCTGTGGCCCTAGCAAATTGCCCAGTTTTAAAAAGCCAATGACCCTGAACTCCCAAAATGCTGAAGAGGTAGTTGACTGGCTTACACAGCACACCCCATCCTCTACCGTTTCTAACTTTACCACAACATCCTCCTCATCCTCCACTGCTATGGCCACCCCACGTAACACTTCCTCCACCACCGGTGCCCCTTCTTCACTGGAGTCAGAGGAGTTATTTTCCCATGAGTTTCTTGAACTGAGTAATGCGCAACCATTATTGCCAGAAGAAGATGAAGGAGATGAGGACCTTACACCAGATTTAATTCTGGCAGAGAACACGATAGAGATGGACATAATGAGTGATGAGGAGGAGGTCCCCGCTGCTGCTTCCTTCTGTGATGTGTCAGAAGAAATTGATGCATCTGAGGAGAATGATGATGAGGAGATTGATGTTTTGTGGGTGCCTAGTAGAAGAGAGCAAGAGGAGGGTAGTTCAGATGGAGAGACGGAGAGTCAGAGAGGCAGTAGGAGAATAAGACTTAGAAGAAGCAGGGAGGACAGCCCGCAGGGATCAGTAGGGCAACAACATGTATCGGCACCTGTGTTCAGCCGGCCAACGCACCCGCCATTGCCGCCAATGCCGCCAACTTCTACTGTTACCGCCAGATCGCACACTTCCAAAAAGTCAGCAGTGTGGGATTTTTTTAATGTGTGTGCCTCTGACAAAAGCATTGTAATTTGCAATGAGTGCAGTCAGAAACTGAGCCTTGGTAAGCCCAACAGCCACATAGGTACAACTTCTATGCGAAGGCACATGAGCGGCAAGCACAAAGCACTTTGGGAGCAACACCTCAAAAGCAACAGGCAAACTAAAAGCCACACTCCTTCTGGTCCAGCATCTTACTGCTCTACCTCTGCTCTCCTTGACCCGTCTGAACCACCCTCCACTCCGCCTTCCACCTTGACCACCTGTTTCCCATTCCCAGTCATCTGCCACCAGCCAAGTTTCTGTGAAGGCCATGTTTGAGCGTAAGAAGCCAATGTCTGACTGTCACCCCCTTGCCCGGCGTCTGACAGCTGGCTTGTCTGCACTCTTAGCCTGCCAGCTTTTACCATACCAGCTGGTGGACTCTGAGGCCTTCCGCAAATTTGTAGCAATTGGGACACCGCAGTGGAAGGTACCCAGCCGCAATTTTTTTTCTAAAAAGGGAATACCACACCTGTACCAACATGTGCAGAGCCAAGTTACCGCATCTCTGTCACTTAGTGTTGGGCCAAAGGTCCATATGACTACTGACGCATGGTCCTCCAAGCATGGTCAGGGCAGGTATGTCACCTACACTGCCCACTGGGTGAACTTGGTAATGGCTGGGAAGCAGGGAATGGGTAGCTCAACAACAACAGTGGAGTTGGTGTCACCGCCACGGATTGCACGCGGTTCTGCCACCACCTCTACTCCTCCATCGCTCTCTACCTCGTCTTCTTCCTCTTCTTCTTCTTACTCTGCTGCTGGGTCCTCCTTCTCCTCCTCCACACCTGTGCACCCCCAGCTCCCCCTAGGCTATTCGACGTGCCAGGTACGCCGTTGTCACGCTGTCTTGGGGATGACGTGCCTGGAAAGCAAAAACCATACCGGATCTGTACTCCTGTCATCTCTGCAGTCACAGGCCGATCAGTGGCTGACCCCACACCAACTGCAGATCGGAAAAGTGGTGTGTGACAATGGAAGCAATCTGTTGGCAGCGTTGAGACTGGGCAATTTAACACATGTGCCCTGCATGGCACATGTGTTAAATTTAATAGTCCAACGTTTTGTCTCCAAGTACCCAGGATTCCAGGACGTTCTCACCCAGTCCAGAAAGGTGTCGGCCCATTTCAGACGTTCCTACACAGCCATGGCACGCCTTGCTGACATTCAGCAGCGCTACAACATGCCAGTCAGGCGTTTGATTTCTGACAGCCAGACTCGCTGGAATTCAACGCTCCTTATGTTGGAACGTCTGCTGCAACAACAAAGGGCCGTCAACTTTTTGAACTGGGTGGTAGGACTGGATCTGCAGAGCTGGGGATTTTTTTCCCCCGTTACTGGGTGCTTATGCGCGATGCCTGCAGGCTCATGCGACCTTTTGAAGAGGTGACAAATATGGTCAGTCGCACCGAAGGCACCATCAGCGACCTAATACCCTTCGCTTTCTTCCTGGAGCGTGCCGTGCGACGAGTGACAGATGAGGCTGTAGACCAGCGTGACGAGGAGCTGGAAGCGCGCGATTTCTGGTCGGAATCACCAGAACGAACCCAGGCACCTGCTGCAACGCAGGGAGAGGTGCCAGAAGTGGAGTCAGAGGAGGAAGGTGGCTTTGTGGAGGAGGAGGAGGAGGACCAACAGGAGCAGGCTTCCCAGGGGGCTAGTGGTGACCTTTTGGGGACCCCTGGTCTTGTACGTGGCTGGGGGGAGGAGACCGTGGATGATGCAGTCCTTGATAATGAGGAAGCGGAGATGGATAGCTCTGCATCCAACCTTGTGAGAATGGGGTCTTTCATGCTGTCATGCCTGTTGAAGGACCCCCGTATCAAGAGGCTTAAGGAGAAGGACCTGTACTGGGTCGCAACGCTACTAGACTGGGCAAACAATGACGTTGACCTTGTAGGCATTGTTTGCCCAGTTTTTTTGGCCGCAGCCACTGAAGCACAGAGGCCAGAAAAAATATGCCATATAAATGCTGAAAATAGTCATTTTTTGCCATACGTTGACTCAACGTATATGGCAAAAAATGACTATTTTCAGCATTTATATGGCATATTTTTTCTGGCAACTGTGCTTCAGTGGCTGCGACCAAAAAAACTGGGCAAACAATGCCTACAAGGTCAACGTATGGCAAAAAATGACTATTTTCAGCATTTATATGGCATATTTTTTCTGGCAACTGTGCTTCAGTGGCTGCAACCAAAAAAACTGGGCAAACAATGTCTACAAGGTCAACGTATGGCGAAAAATTACTATTTTCAGCATTTATATGGCATATTTTTTCTGGCAACTGTGCTTCAGTGGCTGCGTCCAAAAAAACTGGGCAAACAATGCCTACAAGGTCAACGTATGGCAGTTGTTTAAAGAGAACAGTAGATTACTAGCCAGCAAAGCTACCTAAGCTAAAATGTCCCTCAAATCCCTGCAGACTTCTGTCCCTCCAATACAGAGCAGTATCAAGCAGATTACTAGCCAGCAAACTTACTATCATCTGTCCCTGAAATCACTAACAGCTCTCCCCCTACACTATCTCTTCCAAGCACACACAGGCAGATTTTTCAGATACATTTTTGCCCTTGATCCCCCTCTGGCATGCCACTGTCCAGGTCGTTGCACCCTTTAAACAACTTTAAAATCATTTTTCTGGCCAGAAATTTTTTTTTTAGATGTTAAAGTTCGCCTTCCCATTGAAGTCTATGGGGTTCGCGAACCGTTCGCGAACCGCTCGCATTTTTGCGCAAGTTCGCGAATATGTTCGCGAACTTTTTTTCCGACGTTCGCTAGATCCCTAATCCCAATAACAACCATTTGATTGGACGCCAGACGTTACAATCATTACATTACATAGTAACATACCGGTAGTAAGTTAGGTTGAAAAAAAGACACACATCCATCAAGTTCAACCTTTTAACTTTTTTTTAACCTGCCTAACTGCTAGTTGATCCAGAGGAAGGCAAAAAAAACCCATCTGAAGCCTCTCCAATTTGCCTCAGAGGGGGAAAAAATTCATTCTTCACTCCAAAATGGCAATTGGACTAGTCCTTGGATCAACTTGTACTATGAGCTATCTTCCATAACCCTGTATTCCCTCACTTGCTAAACACCATCCAACCCCTTCTTAAAGCTATCTAATGTATCAGCCTGTACCACTGATTCAGGGAGAGAATTCTAAATCTTCACGGCTCTCACTGTAAAAAACTTCAGCATATTTAGCCGGAAACTCTTTTCTTCTAATCGGAATGGGTGACCTCATGTCAGCTGGATAGACCTACTGGTAAATAAAGCATTAGAGAGATTATCATATGATCCACTTAAATATATTTATACATAGTTATCATATCACCCCTTAAACGCTCTTCTCCAGCGTGAACATCCCCAATTTGGCCAATTCTAATTCAATAATGTCCTGCTTGAGCACTGGCGACCAAAACTGTACGGTATATTCTAGATGGGGCCTTACCAGTGCTCTATAAAGAATGTCTGCTTGCTGCCGTGAATTAATGCCCTTTTTAATACAGCTCAAGACCTTATTTGCCCTTGATGCTGCTGACTGGCATTACTTGCAAGTTTATTATCTACAAGGACTCCAAGGTCCTTTTCCATAATGGATTTGCCTAGTGCAGTCCCATTAAGGGTATCAAGTGGCTTGGATATGTTTTAATCCCAGGTGCATTTATCAACATTGAATCTCATTTGCCACTTAGCTGCCCAGATTGCCAGTTTGTCAAGATCCTGTTGCAAGGATGCCACATCCTGGATGGAATTAATTGGGGTGGTAGTTTTGTGTCATCTGCAAACACTTATACATTACTTACAACACCCTCCCCCAAGTCACTAATGAACAAGTTAAATAAAAGTGGTATCATCAAATAAATATTTCTTTTCAGAGAGACTCACCATATAGATGAGGAGGCTCAAGTGCTCTGCCTCAAGCCTTCAGCATAATGGAGTGGACATCATGAGAACACGACACACGTAAGGCTCCACACTTGTACCTCAATAAAGATCTGTTTTTACTTCTACTGCCTGGAGGACTGCTCTTTGAGTACCTACCCTTTAAAAAAAACGGTTAAATAAAAGTGGACCCAATACCACACCCTGAGGGACCCCACTAAGAACCTTACTCCAAGTAGAGAATGCACCATTAACAACCACCCTCTGTACCCAATTCCTGTAGTCAGTTTCCAATCCATGTGCAAACGACTTCATTAAGCCCAACGGACCTTAGTTTAGAAAGCAGTCGTTTGTGAAGCACGGTGTGGCAAAATCCAAATAGATCACATCTACTGCCCCCCCCACTGTCCAGCATCTTACTTACCTCATCATAAAAAGCAAATTTGTCTGACATGACCTATCCTTCATAAAGCCATGCTGATTGTTTCTCATAATGCCATTGACTAGGAGAAAAAAGTTCAAGGGAATAGCGCACACACACTCACACACACACAGGACAGGTTGACAGATCATGCCCTAAAAGGCAAGCTTATGATATAGATGTAAAAAAAAATTCTTGTATGTACAAAACTGTGATAAAAATACATTGTTTTTATTAAAATACAAAATCTAAGAGCAAGAACTGCAAAAAAAAACAAAAAAAAAAACATGATTAAATACTGAATCATTATTGTAACTTGGTTCGATAAGCCCTCCTGTAAATGGGGGGCTTCTGAGGGGTGCAAATAGTCCCTCCTCCCCAGGTCCCCCTCCTGTCCCTGTCAGGTAGGATCTTTGTGCCACCGTACTAAAGGTATGAGAAGGGCTGGTGAGACTCAGCAGTCTGGGCCCCCATGTTGCCCGGGCTCCCCCCCACACACAATGGCGGGGTCTGCTGTATAGCTATTTATGCCACTGAGGAGACCCATCTTTATATGTAGTGTTAAGACACTGAGATTCCATGAAAACCCTATGAGATTATTATTTTTACCCTAAAAGTGAATGAACATGTTCCATTCAGTCAATCATGCTGAACATCTCTATATCAGCAATGGGTTTTCTTGTCCCTGAAGACCACAGAATTGACCGTTAGGGATAAGAAATTATGGTGAGAAATCTGGTTTTCATGATGTTCATTGTTTGTTAACAAATGTGAGTGTTCTCATCAAGCACAAAAAGGTGCAAGAGGCCACTTTACTTCCCATGTCCAACAATGTGGTGTAACGTGATCTTAGGAAGCTTTAATGCTCTTTGACCTGGTCTTCATGGTCGATGCTTGACATGTTACCTGGATTGTCCGGTTTCTTCCCAAATAAATGGTAAACAGAAGTGTCAGAAGTGTCAGTGGAAACAAAAGGAAGACGGGCAACTGCCATTGACTGGGAATCTCTTTCATGATGTTACGGAGACTCCGACCTAGAACGTGGCTGAGGAGCTCCAGTGGATGGATGGTGGTTCTGGTGACCGCAGAGCCAATAGCCTGGAATAGGGTGAGAAGAGAACAATGGATAAGGATTATATTAACCTTGATGGATATCTACTTACTGTAAAACTAACTCTTCAACCCTTGTCAAACTTTATGACTAGTATAGAAATACCTGAATCTTCCCAAAATGTATCTGCTCAGATGAACCATATTTCTGCAATAAACAGCATTACGAGTGGGAAATGGCCGTAACTTCTGGAAATGGACAATTGCAAGATAAACTTCCCAGTCCCAGTTTGGCTGTAAATCACATAAATGGCTTTATGGGAAAATTATGGCTCCTGGAACAAGGGTACAAATCTCAGTTAATGCCATTAGGGTCACTTTGTAACAAAATGTTGACACTTGGTGACCCCTGTGTCAGAAGCATGACAGCTGCATAATAAAATACGTAATCTAGAAGTAGATGCTGTGTCATTTTTAGCCTGCAGTGAAACTGCACAATGAATTCTACGTATATATATTTTTTGTAACATATTTTATTTATTTTTACAATAGTATATGTTGTACAGCTTATGAGTCTTTGCTTTGTTCGTACAGTATTGTCATTTATGTTCAACAAGCAGGAATAAGCATGGAAAAAAATAACAGGCATTAAGTGAAACCAACAAAATAAAATGGGAAAAACAAAGAAGGAATAACTAATCACTAAACAGGTATGGTTGAGTAACTACAGCAGACTAACTTGTCAGCAATGGAATCAGCACTGTTATTCGCTTTTCAGTTTCCACTATTTCGAGTGTTTTAAGGTATTGAGGCTGTAGTTGTCATGTAATAGTTCCAGTTATCCCATATTTCGTTATGCTGTTGTGTTAGTTATTCGGGAGGTCATTTCCTCAATCTTTTTGATTTTTTCCAACCTAGATATGATTTCTTAAATTGCTAGTTATACAAGGGATAATACCGCCCTACTGTAAACGATAAGGATATCGTTTACAGTAGTCATTGAGGGGTTCTGTGACCATATAAAGGCACAAGACTGCAGACTGAGTTATACAGGGATTTCTGAGTATCACTCATGTATTATAAGGGTTAATGTACCTCCTACTGTAAATGATAAGGATATTAGAAGTCACTGAGGGGTTGTTCTTTGACCATATAAGGGCACAAGGCTGCAGCCTGAGTTATACAGGGAACTCTGAGTATCACTCATGTATTATAAGGGTTAATGTACCTCCTACTGTAAATGATAAGGATATTAGAAGTCACTGAGGGGTTGTTCTTTGACCATATAAGGGCACAAGGCTGCAGGCTGAGTTATACAGGGAACTCTGAGTATTAGTGATGGGCGAATTTATTCAGCAGGCGCAAATTCATGGCGAATTTGCCCGTTTCGCCGCCGGTGAATAAATTCACCATTTCGACGATGGCGTCGAAGGTTCTTCAACGCTAGGGACAGTGCCTGCGACAATTTAGATGCCGTCGACGATAAACGGACGCCCGCGTCAATTTTTAATTGTCGCCGGAGTCAAATCTGTTTTGCGAATTTGTACGGAAATTTGCAAAATTTGTGACAAAGAGAAACGGGACAAATTTGCCCATCCCTACTGAGTATCAACCATGTATTATAAGGTATAATGTACCCCCCTAATGTAAATGATAAGGATATTAGAAGTCACTGTGGGGTTATGGGACCATATAAAGGCACAAGTTTGTGGTCTAAGTTATACAGGGAACTCGTGTATAATGAGGGATAATGTACCCCAACTGTAAACTGTAAAGGAGTTAGTGATCGGAGAGCCAACACCATCAATTACATCATGCACGCCCTGACTCACCTGAAATAGTCTTTGCCCCTAACTCAACAGAAATTAATAAAATGTTTTGAGATAACAGAAAGCTATTGATTATGAGCATCTAATAAAGAAACACTAAAGGCAAAGCAAACGCTGTATATGTGTATTTATACCAACGAATACAGGTAGGTAAGACTGTTATTTCTGAATACCAACCGAGTAAATAAAATTTATATATATATATAATCTACAGTCTGGTCATTTCCCAATGGGACCAGACTGTAAATTATATCCTTATAAACGGCGCGTTCTGACGCCAGAGCGCGCCGTTTATAAACTTAAAGGGACAGCACTCGCAGCTGCTGCCATCGCCTCTACCCGACCTTCCCACCACTATAGCTTTCGGCTCTGCATTTGCTTACCTCCCACAACGCGCTCCACCCCCTCCCTTCGGCTTCTCTTTCCTTCATAGCAGATCTCACTCCAGTAAAAAATCTGCAGCTGCCTCACTAGCGTTTCTCTTCTCCATTTTCACTCCCCCTCGCATCAACTATCTGAAGTCTCGCTCCCCCTCCCTCACCCTTCCAAAGTCTCGCTCCACCTCCCGTCCACTCTCTGAAGACTCGCTCCGCCTCCTTCCCTTGCCTTCACCCGTCTGTGATGCAGTGAAAGAAAATGTCACACAGTGCGGGAGCTAGCCTTCAGAGTGGATGGTAGGCGGAGCGAGACTTAGATAATGTAAAGGGAGGGTGAGAGAGACTCCAGGTAGTGTATACAAAGGGGAGGAGACTTTGGTAATGCAGAGGGGGGGGCGCAAAAATGGAGAGGAATCCTGTGAAGAAAAAAAGGAAACAACTACATCCCAGCTGCAACACACATGTGACATGACCATAGCAAGAAGAAATAAAGGTACCCAGCTAAATATACTAAAGTATGGCATAATTTAAAAAGCAAAGAACTCGTCAGAAAGTACAAACTGAACCCAGAAATTGTAGATTATAATGAATAATGTACCCCCCACTGAAAATTTATAAAGATATTAAGTCACCTCGGAGTTATGTGACCTGTATAAAAGCACTCGGCCTGCGGCCTCGTGCTTTTATATGGTCACATAACTCCTCGGTAACATAATATCTTTATAAATTACAGTAGGGGGTACATTATCCACTATATATTTGCACTTCCAAATGAGTATCCGCACTCCAAGGCAAATAACTTCAACATAGGGAGGGGTGCATGGTAATTATGTATACACCAATTATTCTCAGACCAGCCCTCCGTTATAAGAATCAATTATTTTATTGTTGCATCGTATCTATGCCCGACGTTTCGGTCAGCCGTCAGGTTATTGGTTGTCATATCATTTCTATCAGACTTTTCTATAAGACTTATCAGTTAACAGCAGAGGATTTAGGGTAGCTCCGACGATTCACAATGGGTCGTCCTTTCTATTGAACTCTCAGAGCGGTAAATAGTAAAGTCAATGGATCAGCCAGGCCTGTGATTTATTGTAGGGATCACACCCCATATGCACAGATAAAGATCCGTTATATACGGGAGTGGGAGACACCCTGCCTAGGCAACAGCAATATGAAGTGGAGTCATTACCCCCCCCATCCAAAAATCTTTGGAATTACAAAGCACTCCTTTGCTCCAATGGGGCTGAATACAGAAGAATCCAAACCACATGTCCTTCCACTGATTTAAATAATAAATGCAAAACAAAAGTGGATATAAATAAATCCGCATGACTAATTAATGAGCGATTCTTGCGGCCAACTCCCGCGCCCCCACTACATTTTCATTGGAAAAGCCATTCATGGAGGAAGAGATTAAAGGCGCGGAAAGTGCAGAAAAAGTGAAGAAGTAGTAGATGGAGCTAAATGCTACACTCAAGTGTTCATTATGCAATATATCAGGGCAGGAAAGCAGAGGATGCCATTTTATTTACTTCTGAACTGCATGCGGACTGCCATACCAAAATTCAGTTGCTGCAGTCAATAGGCCAGCCCTTTGCCAGCTGTTTCAGGGTGTAAATGTATTGAAAGCGGTCATACTGATCCATGATTCACCCTTCCAGTTGTTAAACTGTTACTTCACCTTTAAGTTAACTTTTAGTATGTTATACAATGGCCATTTCAAAGCAACTTTTAATTGGTCGTCATTATTATTTATTTATTTTTTTAATTACTTGACTTTTTCCAGCTTCCAAAATGGGAGTCACTGACCCCACCTAAAAAAAAAAAAAAAAAAAGAAGCTCGGCAAGGCAAAAAATGTATTGCTATTGCTACTTTTTATTACTCATCTTTCTGTTCAGTTCCTCTCCTATTCATATTCCAGTCTCTTATTCAAATCAGGGCATGGTTGCTAGGGTCATTCGGACCATAGCAACCAGTTTGCTATAACGGCAAACTGGAGAGAATATGAGAAGACCTAAATAGAAAAATAAGTTATAAAAAAAAAAAATTCCAATAAAATTGTAGTCCCCCCCCCACCCTTAGAAATAGTAGGCAAATATTTAAAAAAACCCAAAACATACAAAATAAAAATAATGAAGATCAACTGAAACGCTGCTTAGAATTGGCCATTTTATAACATACTAAACATTAATTTAAAGGTGAACCTTGCTTAGAATTTACCATTCTATAACGTACTAAACATTAATTTAAAGGTGAACCATCTATTTAATAAACTTCAGCTCCCATAATTCCTTCTCAGACTTCTGTTAGCATGGTCTTAACTACAGCAAAATGTTTCTATTGAATACCCTTTCCTTGAATCTTATATATCAATTACTTCCCTGGATGAACGTTGGCTGTATGACTAGACTTCCAGACACTGCTTTACCGGCTCATAAATAAAACAGCTTTTCCCCCTGATATGTAAGTAGATCACTAAAGGCTAAAAACAAGTTCCCAGCTGTTAAACATCAGTCACATACTTTTCTTCCAGGAGTCCAAGGGCCCAAATTCCACCGACACCTTGTCTGGTCAGTGACACCCCATAGGTTTACATCCAAGGAACGGAACCAGCAGAGTGTTTTGTTTAGCTTAGAATTAATGTGTTTGCCCTTCCTTAGCCATGCATAAAGGCCACGCTGAACCAATTACATGCCGGGATGTGATCAGATTACATGGATAAAGAGTTGCATGTGGATAGATGGGTATTTGTGCAAATTGATCTAAAAGAGGATTCTCTCTTTCCTATAGCCTAAAGGGAATGTAAAGCTGTTATACAGATAGCTACAATCTCAGCCATAAAGCAGGACAGGACTGCTGCTTAAAATGGGGATCAGATAGGACATGTGCAGCCACTGGGATAGAATATTCTGTTATACAGATAGCTAGAATCTCAGCCATAAAGCAGGGCAGGACTGCTGCTCTATTGTCAAACACTAAACTTTGATAATTGTGTCCTTTTAACCACGTACAAATAATGGAAAACATTTTGATACATATAGCTGTTTACAGGACAGAAGAGCATTTGGTTAAATGGGTTGTTCACCTTCCACACACTATTTTTAAGTTCAGTTAATTTCAAATTGGTCACCAAAAATAAAGATTTTTTGATGTTGATGTTGCTCCATCTTGCCCTATTGTCTCTTGTCATACTGTCTCCATCTTGCCCTACTGTTTCCATCTTGTCCTACTGTCTCCATCTTGCCATACTGTCTTCATCTTGCCCTACTGTTTCCATCTTGTAATACTGTCTCCATCTTGCCCTACTGTTTCCATCTTGTAATACTGTCTTCATCTTGCCCTACCGTTTCCATCTTGTAATACTGTCTCCATCTTGCCCTACTGTTTCCATCTTGTAATACTGTCTCCATCTTGCCCTACTGTTTCCATCTTGTAATACTGTCTCCATCTTGCCCTACTGTTTCCATCTTGTCATACTGTCTCCATCTTGCCCTACTGTTTCCATCTTGTCCTACTGTCTCCATCTTGCCCTACTGTTTCCATCTTGTCATATTGTCTCCATCTTGCCCTACTGTTACCATCTTGTCCTACTGTTTCCATCTTGTCATACGGTCTCCATCTTGCCCTACTGTTTCCATCTTATCATACGGTCTCCATCTTGCCCTATTGTTTCCATCTTGTCATACTGTCTTCATCTTGCCCTACTGTTTCCATCTTGTCATACTGTCTCCATCTTGCCCTACTGTTTCCATTTTGTCATACTGTCTCCATTTTGCCCTACTGTTTCCATCTTGTAATACTGTCTCCATCTTGCCCTACTGTTTCCATCTTGTAATACTGTCTTCATCTTGCCCTACTGTTTCCATCTTGTAATACTGTCTCCATCTTGCCCTACTGTTTCCATCTTGTCATACTGTCTCCATCTTGCCCTACTGTTTCCATCTTGTCCTACTGTCTCCATCTTGCCCTACTGTTTCCATCTTGTCCTACTGTCTCCATCTTGCCCTATTGTTTCCATCTTGTCATATTGTCTCCATCTTGCCCTACTGTTTCCATCTTGTCCTACTTTTTCCATCTTATCATACGGTCTCCATCTTGCCCTACTGTTTCCATCTTGTCATACGGTCTCCATCTTGCCCTATTGTTTCCATCTTGTCATACTGTCTCCATCTTGCCCTACTGTTTCCATCTTGTCCTACTGTCTTCATCTTGCCCTACTGTTTCCATCTTGTCATACTGTCTCCATCTTGCCCTACTGTTTCCGTCTTGTCATACTGTCTCCATTTTGCCATACTGTTTCCATCTTGTCATACTGTCTCCATCTTGCCCTACTGTTTCCATCTTGTCATACAGTCGCCATCTTGCCCTACTGTTACCATCTTGTCCTACTGTTTCCATCTTGTCATACGGTCTCCATCTTGCCCTACTGTTTCCATCTTGTCATACGGTCTCCATCTTGCCATATTGTTTCCACCTTGTCATACTGTCTTCATCTTGCCCTACTGTTTCCATCTTGTCATACTGTCTCCATCTTGCCCTACTGTTTCCATTTTGTCATACTGTCTCCATTTTGCCCTACCGTTTCCATCTTGTAATACTGTCTCCATCTTGCCCTACTGTTTCCATCTTGTAATACTGTCTTCATCTTGCCCTACTGTTTCCATCTTCTAATACTGTCTCCATCTTGCCCTACTGTTTCCATCTTGTAATACTGTCTCCATCTTGCCCTACTGTTTCCATCTTGTCATACTGTCTCCATCTTGCCCTACTGTTTCCATCTTGTCCTACTGTCTCCATCTTGCCCTACTGTTTCCATCTTGTCCTACTGTCTCCATCTTGCCCTATTGTTTCCATCTTTTCATATTGTCTCCATCTTGCCCTACTGTTTCCATCTTGTCCTACTGTTTCCATCTTGTCATACGGTCTCCATCTTGCCCTACTGTTTCCATCTTGTCATACGGTCTCCATCTTGCCCTATTGTTTCCATCTTGTCCTACTGTCTTCATCTTGCCCTACTGTTTCCATCTTGTCATGCTGTCTCCATCTTGCCCTACTGTTTCCGTCTTGTCATACTGTCTCCATTTTGCCATACTGTTTCCATCTTGTCATACTGTCTCCATCTTCCCCTACTGTTTCCATCTTGTCATACAGTCGCCATCTTGCCCTACTGTTTCCATCTTGTCATACGGTCTCCATCTTGCCCTACTGTTTCCATCTTGCCCTACTGTTTCCATTTCGTCATACAGTCTCCATCTTGCCCTACTGTTTCCATCTTGTCATACTGTCTCCATCTTGCCCTACTGTTTCCATCTCATCATACGGTCTCCATCTTGCCCTGTTTCCATCTTGTCATACTGTCTCCATCTTGCCCTACTGTTTCCATCTTGTCATACGGTCTCCATCTTGCCCTACTGTTTCCATCTTGTTATACTGTCTCCATCTTGCCCTACTGTCTCCATCTTGCCCTACTGTCTCCATCTTGCCCTACTGTTTCCATCTTGCCCTACTGTTTCCATCTTGCCCTACTGTTTCCATCTTGCCCTACTGTCTCCATCTTATCTCCATTTTACCCTTGCTGTGTTCATCTTGCCTTACTACACAATAGTGTGTGTGTGGGGATGACAGCAAGGCTAAACAGAGGCTCACTGACTTTTGGTTGAAAGACAGTGCCCAAAAGCAACAAGAATATTATTTGTCAAACTACTCTCATTTAAACCAAGTGAAAAAGAGAGGGGCCACACAGCCGGGGTCTGTCCATTAATTTAACTCTGCAGAACATTAAATCCAAGCCCAGTGGGTCTGTTATAGTAATGGCACCAAATCAAATGCAGTGATAGTATTTAAGAGTATCAGAACAAATGGTTCTGGGGGTGAGACATAACACTGTACAAATGAGATCACTGTACTAGGTTACTTCAGCGCACTGCACTAATTTTAAGTGCAATGGTGCTTCTTTCCTCTAAGACTTCACCGCAAGTCTTCAGTATCAACGTAACCAGTAGAATGAGGAGAGCAACCCAAGGCAGAATATCTGCTACAATGTAATTTATTAGCAGCTACAAAACACTACATGTTTCGGGCCTCAAACGCCCTTTATCAAGGCCCGAAACATGTAGTGTTTTGTAGCTGCTAATAAATGACATTGTAGCAGATATTCTGCCTTGGGTTGCTCTCCTCATTCTACTGGTTACACTGTACAAATGAGGCCTCAATTTCTTTATTGGCTGGAGGAGGAGAGTGAGCATACTGACGGATGGAACAGCTGCTGCTGGATGTGCCCCGGCCCAAGTACTTAGGAAGAGTTTAAGGATGAGGGTCAGTAAGTTCCAGTAAAACGATTAGTTTGACTCTTCTTCCCCATTAATCTTTACCTCTCTTTTAACCCTCTCAGCATTCATCCCTTGCATATTCTGCTCTCCCAATCACATATTTTCCTCTCTCCCCAACACATCCACTGCCAACCCCCTTGGAAAAATATTATATGTTCTTCATTTTCCCTCCTTCTTCTGATCATTGCCATCTTCCTTCCCCTTCAGCCCCCACTTCCCATCCTCGGATCTCTCCTTCCATACACTCTCTTTCTTTTCCTTTCCTATTTATCCTCTTTTATGCCTGATTTCCCCTTTAATGACCTGACTCGTGTGATGCCAATGAATCACGTATCCCCCCTTGCCTACAGGTCACAGGGTGACATTCTATATGTGTGTATTAGGTTCCCAGCAAGTGTTGGGCAAATGCTGAAACATGAATGCATCTCCCATTGTCTCCCATCTGCCCAGCACATTGCGCCCATTTATTGGCAGTTTCTTGCATTTTAGGTTTAACTTTTTGCAATAATATTTGTGTTTTTATTCTCACTAAGTGCCTGATTTCCTTTTATTTCATATCCCATATGTTTGGCACACAGCGCAAAAATCTCTTCATCATTGGCTCTCAGCCTGGAAGTACTGTTAATTCAGCGGTTCTGGTTCATAGCGGGCCCAGCAGAATTCTCTGGTTTATCTTATTGGACAACATATCATCTCCTTTTACAATGACAGGATGAGGGCACCAATTAAAGTTTAACTTAAGCACAGATTCTCTCTTTATTTTTGGTGAGTGTCTTGTTGGTCAGTGACTCGCCCGGTTTTCTACTTCAAGTTAATCATGAGGGCCATTTATTACTGTATGTTAAGAGGGTGCAAAGTAAAACAATAGGCACGATCCTCATGTTTTGTACACTCTGCCCCATCTCTGCACAGCCATAGGTACTTGCACTCCAAATTAATAAATACCTGGCTTTGACTGGTCCTCGATACCAACCCTATCCCACCCATTAACTTGTGCATCATTCCTTTATTCTTGTGTTAGGTGCAGAGTGCAGCCAGACCTGTGCAGCCAGGTTTTTGCCCCCTTACTGCACTCCTGTCTGAAGTCTATGTATGGTGTTTTAGCGACAGTCCATAGACTGATGTGGCTCAAAACAGACAGATCCCTCAACTCTGGGGCAGGATTTAAATGGTTGGAATCAGGACAACCCAATACCACGGGCTGATTTATTTGTGTAACCCAATCTCCCTGGATCTGTCCACATTGATCAGCACTTTCCGAACAAGCACTCAGTAGAACTGGAGCTTCTATGAGCAGCGATATATATATATATAAAATTCCCAGATGTTTTCAACACCTCTCTTATTTTTTCCCAAGAAACCTCTGTGAAACTGGACCCAGGTCTGGGACATTTGTTTAACTTAACGTTTGTTTTGAAGGAAAATAAATGGAGGTTTAATGACCACCAAGAATTAACTGATCTCCCTAGAACACAATAAACAGGTTCAGCCACTGAGATAACAGCCGCTCATTTAAGCCAAACCATTCCTTTGGGAATTATACTGTGACTTGGATTGGAGAGGAAGACACTTATAAGAGAAATTACGACTGGGTAGGTATGGGTATAATCAAAGCTTATAGGCCAAGCCACACAGGAGCCAAAGATCCTGTTTGGACGTTCTTTATTTTTTCTAGCACTCTAATTCACTGTGGAGAAGGTAGCGAGGCCCTTGTGGTTTTTAGAAGATGCTTTAATTAAAAATACAAACATCCAGGCCTTATCTGTAGCATAAATCATGTGTTGTTCTATTGTAGTCACACTCCGATCTGTTGATACTCTGCTCATCATTCTTAATGTCCAGGAGGGTAGGTGCCAGTGGGCACAACCCAATATACCCTTTATATATGGGGTTGTCCTATTCCCTTTATAGGAGAGTAACATAGTGGGCAGGATAGCTATATGCTACATTCCTGTGATTCTAGAAAGGATGATTAAAAAAACCCATATGTACAGGCATAGGACCTGTTATCCAGAAAGCTATACAGGGCTGGGCCAAGACGACTGGGTGCCCTAGGTGACCCGGCCAGCCCCACACGTGCACCCAGCCTATTGTGACCTTGTTCGCGCATGCCGAATAATTATGCCCTAACCAAGCCCTAGAATAACTCTAAATACATTTCGGAAGGTTGAAAGAACTGAAGGGTGGGGGATTCCCCTACAAGGGAACCCCTGTGGTCTGAGGACCTACCATTATTTGGCTCCTTTCTGGTAGAACTTTCTGAGAGAAAATTGGAGTGTTATTACAGACACGCCCATAACTTGTTAAAGACCCTAACTGTGAATGTATCTGTGCCCCCCTTACAGAAGGGCTGGTGGGCTCTTAGGACTGGGGGAATTACACAGTTTAGCTACAGGATGAATTTCCGGCCCATATTTCGTGCTAAGAACTTAATCTTCCATCAACATTTGGAAACATCTCGCTGCCATGAACATGTTAAACATAAGTCTAGTTCCCATAAGAAAATGATCAAGGGAAAGAAAGGCTTCAGTGACCTGGCCACCGGGATGGGAGGAGGCCTTAAAGGGAAAGTTTGGGTTAGAATGGACTCTTACTAGGGAAGTAGCTACAGAACCATGGCTGTAGGAATGGGTCTGGGATGTCTATATTCAAAATTACTCTAGCTTTTATAATACTTTCCCAAATTCTAATAAACAGGCAAGTTGGACAGTGTCATAATAACATGCAGACAAGCAGTTACGCCTGCAGCAGCAGTTTTAGGCATTACTCCCAACCAATTCACTTGCATGGACCCAATGGGAAGAGGAAATATTGTCTCATCTTCAAGTAAACACAGAAATATTCTCCCTTCTGTGTCGTTGGCTGTATTTTGTGCATCTTATCACTTCTTTTATATCCCCTCACACTGGCTCCTGTTTCATTTCAACACCCTCTTCTATATCATTACCAATATTAACACCTATATCCCCTTTCAGCATCAATTTCTCCTCCATCCCCTACTGCATTCCCACCTGTGTGAACCCTATCTTCTACTATACTGCATTCAGCCTCCTCTGCTGCATCCCCACCATCCTCCTCTTACATCATTCCCTCCTACATCTCCATCAGTCTCCCCTCCTGTATCTCCTTCATCACTCTCTCCTGCATGCCCATGGCCTCCTTTACTGCATGACATACTCCAGCATCTCCACCATTCTTATATTCCCTCTTATCACTCCTTCCTGCATCTTCTTACTCATCACTGAATACTGCATTTTCATTAACCTGCCCTCCTGCATCCCTATTGCCATTTCCTTCTTCAACACATCATACCACTGCTCCTTCATCGCTCCCTTCTCCATGAGCCAGGTCCAGGGCCTGATTGCTTGCATTCACACAGGAATTTGGCTAAAGATAAGGTGCAGATAGTGATTACGTTTCTACTGTAAGAAGAAAAGCTCAGGGTCTGTCCTGGGACCACTTGTCTTTAATTTGTTCATTAATGATCTTCACACATAGAACGGTTCTACTATAGTTCTCTACTGTTCTTCAGTAATTTTGTTAAAGTCACAAAGTGGAAACTTGTCCAGTACTCGAGAGTCCCAAACACGTATTATACAGCACATCATTCTAAACCCTCCATCTGTTCTTACAATTCCCAGCATCCCACCATGGGCAAGAGCAGTTAAATGGCAGAATTGCCTGTTGAGGCATATGATGTTGGAGGGATTTCGATACAATATAGATATATTTATCATTTTATATATGTATCTATAATTTTTCATCCATTCACTTCACTTCCAATAAACCAGGGCTAAATATCAAAGGCTGTGCTATGCAATTTCAAAAAGAAGGTAATGTTAAAATACAGAGTCAGACAGGGATTCCATGTGTAAGCGCTCAGAAATGAGGTTATCATGCAGATTTAAAGAAATATGCATTCCCCTGTCTGTGCTGTATCCATTACCTCCCTAATCTACATGAATCATTTTAGATGTGGTCCTATAACCATTTGTTTCCCTAGTTTCCTTAGCAGTCTCCCTAAAACTGTTATTTAAACAGACATAGGAATTAGGGCACTATATCCTCTGTTTTATATCCTGACTTACTTGCTTGCTTACTAATGAATGGGGTTAAACAGTTGAACTTGCAAGCTGGGCAAACAAGCAACTCTCTCGTACCTTGAGCAGTTTGGATAACACCTAATATTCCTCATTATAATGATGGTTTCTCTACCCATGCAGTGTTGGACAGGCATACCTGGGGCACCAGAAGCAAAAAAAAGGTAATTCTGGTCCATTCGCAAGCCTGAACAAAACATCTAGTCTTTACACACACAAATCATTCCCATGCATTACATTTATTTACAGACACTACAGGGTCCAGCTCCCCCATATGGAATGAAAAATAAAAAGTAATGTAAGGTAATTCTAGATCATTAAACTTCCCACTGCACGAGAGCTCGCCATAAACTCACCATCCCTTCAGGGAAGGAGAACCAGATACTCATAGGGATCCACTCTGTGTACACAAGCTAACCTTTAGAGGGCAACTAAACCCTACAAAGGATTAGGCTAGATAATCAGCACCTTAGTGTTTAGTGTTGCTTTAGTTTTGCAACATGGACAATTCAGGATTTATTCTCTAAAGCTAATCAGCAATGAGCATGCCCATTAAGCACCTCCACTAAGCATGTGCAGTGCCACCAACATTAGGAAGAAGCCTGACCAAGATCAGAAAATTCCCAAAGCCACAGGGACTTAGGTCTTCCATAGGCATTGTACACCCTAAAATACATCACTGTAATCTACAAAGATCTATACCAGTGATCCCCAACCACTAGCTTGTGAGCAACATGTTGCGCTCCAACCCCTTGTATGCTGCTCCCAGTGGCCTCATACCAAGTGCTTATTTGTGAATTACTGATTTGTAGGCAAGTTTTGGTTGCATTAAACCACGTGTACTGCCAAACAGAGCCTCATGTAGGTTCACCATCCACATAGGGGCTACAAAATGGCCAATAACAGCACTTATTCGGCACCCCAAGAACATTTTTCATGCTAGTGTTGCTCCTCAACTTACTTCTAAATGTTGCTCATGGGATCAAAAGGTTGGGGATTCCTGATCTATACCAACACCAACTACTGCTACTGAAGGCAGTATCTGTCTGTCCTTCCGGTTCTCCTCCAGCCAGGACTTCATTCCCCAATGTCTTGCACACCTTTGTGGCTTAGCTGAAGGGGCTATTAATAACAATGTTATTTTTGGGTTTAGTAGACTGTTGATTCCTAAACTGCAATTTGATGCATCCAGAGGACATGGAGGTCCGTTGTCCGCCCAGTTCTATCATTCCCACCAAACTCAAGTCTGGTTCCATTCCAGTAAGGTATTAGTATAAATTAGATCACTGAATTATATTTCCTTGAGAAAGATTCTCCTCTCTGCTTCCCATGAGGCCAGACCCCCCACTCTGAAGGAAGCCACTCTATCACTGACCGCATTGTCAGTTTGTGACTCCTTGGGCGAGAAGGTGGGCGGCCTAATCCTACAAAAACATGGGGGATTAATGGAGCTCTAGAGAGATTAAATAGTCCACGTAATTGCTCAGTATAAATATTCAAGCAGACACACAATTAAGATACCCACGGCTCAACAACCCAAACAATCACTTCCACCCTGCAGAGTGCGACTCCAAGTAAGTATGGATATTTGTGTATTTTTTTAATAAAATATTTATTTACGAGTTACAATAAAAAATGTCCTGTTGCATTTAATGAGATTATATGATCCTATTTGCAAAACAGTGAACTCATGGGAACAGGAGGTTGGTTGTGACGCCAATGGAAGGCACCCAAACGTTCTGGACCTTTGGGAATTTTGCTACGTGACTTCTGGAAAGAACACAATTTTATTTAAAGTTCTCTCCAATCTCCCAGCCTGACGTCTCTACTGAAACAAGCCAGGCCTATATCACAAAGCAAAATTTCTATTGCATATCAACCGGTTTTAGACTTACTTTTCTTTTATTGCCATTTTAATTCTAAATATTATATAGCATGATTTCTTAAAAAGTATTTAATTTCTTCTAGGAATCATAATGTCAATGTGCCAGTAATCACTTTTAATTTTTTCTTTAAAATTAGAATTTTTTTATTTTTTACAATCTTCTCGTTAACCCATGCAATGTCATAGATATGCACAGTTTTTCCCACCTGATTTTATTAAAAGGTATTTAAATACTTCTCAGAATCAAACTGTCATTTTGTCTTTAACACGCTACATTTTTTTATTGCTGCAATTTTGTAGATTTTCCTCCCTATTTTAATAGTAGTATTTGAAAATATTAAAGTATTTGAAAATTCCCAAAAAAAAGGGAAAATGTCATCACAATAAAAAGGAGCGTTTTTTTCAAAATGTCAAAATATAATTACCTTACTTTCTTATTATTACAAAATTTCATTATTTTGGGTGGTACATTTCTCAGCTTTTCCTACATGTATATATAATCTCTAGATTTTCCAAAAATCATTTAAAAGGGGAAATGCCAACAGAACATAAAGGGGCAAATTTATCAAATCATAAAAATAGCAATAATGAAAGTTTTTCCTAAAATGTAAATTTTTGGTTACATTTTATAGATTGTCCCTCCTGTTTTATTAAAAAATATTCAAATATTCCCAAGAACTACGTAAATGGAAAATATCAAAAGATCTTAAAAGGGGTAAATATTTTAAAATTCAATATCAATACTGAACTGTTTTAATTAAAAAAATGTTTTCTTTCTTTAAGGCAAAACGGGTGGGGGGCGGCAGCATCGGGACAATTGCCTGTGTTGTACATATGTACATATGCTCTCAGTACCATACTAATGTAAGGGAGACAGACAGTGAGTTTAACTGATCGATTGCACATTCTTTGGAAAGGATATGACTTTTATAATGTCAGAATGTGAATTTCTCCCAAAATGGAACATTTTTTACATAGCAAAAATGATCTGCTGAAGACTGACACAGTGCAGCACTGCCCTATTCATTATGTTATAGGGAATAGAACGCACATAGTTATAATGGGGGCATCATGGAAAGATTTACTGCCAGTTATATAAACTCCTCTTTGGGTTTCAGCTAAAAGCACCAACATTTAGCTTTCTCCCTTCAACTAAGGAATTATGTTATAAGGAACCTTGATAGGTGCTAAGAAAACTGCCAGTGGCCCCACTGGCAGTTTTCTCAGCCCCTAGCAAGGTTCCTTACCTTTTGGCTGTGGCAAAAGGTAAGTGACAACACAGGGAAACGGGTTTATATATAGTCTTCGACACCTGGCAAGGGAGCGGTGTCCTGCCCACCCACCTTTATCTATTACTTACCCCCATCTTTCCCCCAGCCACTGTCACAGTGTAACCCCCATATCATATATGCACATAATGTAACTGTATAATATATAGGTACAGATATACCCCCATCTTTCCTCCAACCACTGTCACAGTGTAACCCCCATATCATATATGCACATAATGTAACTGTATAATATATAGGCACAGATATACCCCCATCTTTCCTCCAACCACTGTCACAGTGTAACCCCATATCATATATGCACATAATGTAACTGTATAATATATAGGCACAGATATACCCCCATCTTTCCTCCAACCACTGTCACAGTGTAACCCCCATATCATATATGCACATAATGTAACTGTATAATATATAGGCACAGATATACCCCCATCTTTCCTCCAACCACTGTCACAGTGTAACCCCCATATCATATATGCACATAATGTAACTGTATAATATATAGGCACAGATATACCCCCATCTTTCCTCCAACCACTGTCACAGTGTAACCCCCATATCATATATGCACATAATGTAACTGTATAATATATAGGCACAGATATACCCCCATCTTTCCTCCAATCACTGTCACAGTGTAACCCCCATATCATATATGCACATAATGTAACTGTATAATATATAGGCACAGATATACCCCCATCTTTCCTCCAACCACTGTCACAGTGTAACCCCCATATCATATATGCACATAATGTAACTGTATAATATATAGGCACAGATATACCCCCATCTTTCCTCCAACCACTGTCACAGTGTAACCCCCATATCATATATGCACATAATGTAACTGTATAATATATAGGCACAGATATACCCCCATCTTTCCTCCAATCACTGTCACAGTGTAACCCCCATATCATATATGCACATAATGTAACTGTATAATATATAGGCACAGATATACCCCCATCTTTCCTCCAACCACTGTCACAGTGTAACCCCCATATCATATATGCACATAATGTAACTGTATAATATAGAAAACAGGGTGCTTCTGATTCAGGTCACTGTTGCTGTATTCTTTGTGGCTGTGGATTCAGGTGTCTGTGTTACACCCTTAGTAATCAATAAAGCATAAAGGTGAATCAATCACAGCTCCAAGCAGTAGTTTTAAACTGCAAAATATTTATTAGCAGTGTTTGCGCACTACATGTTTCGGGCAGAGCCCTTTTTCAAGTGTAACAACAGCGAGGCATTGTGGGAAATAAATACCTTCATGGAACATAACACCTCCCCCAACTTAAAGTGACAGTGTTATAGTGAAGACCTTTCTAATCCATATGGTCCTATTACTTAGTCCATAATATCAAAGAAATATCAAAAATATCAAAAAATATATATAATGTCCATCTCAGTGTCCAATTTGTAAGGATATTGCTTCTTCCAGCCTATCCTTGCAATATTAAAACCAGGAAAAACAAGTTTAACGAGAAATGGTACTGCCACTGGTAATGGCCTACCCTAGGGATGCTTCAAGCATGTAGCAAGTCCGTATTTCAATGTATTTAAAACATTGATTCAAACATTTTTAGAAACATTTATATTTGTTCAATATTGCCAGCAATTACTTATAGCTCCTGTAACCTTTCTGCAACATTTATGTTACCTTATCACGGCAGGAGTTCCGTAATGTGTATTTTCTAGCTGGCCAATTAATTCCTGAGAAAAAAGAAAGAAAGGTCAATAACATTACAATATTTCGCATACATAGTTCATAGAAAACATTTCAGGCTAGTGTAGTCGTTCATACCCTTAGGCTTACTGCAATCTAACTTGCTTATCCAAAAGGCTTCTCTCTGGAGTAGCAATCTATCCCAGTCTCCACCTCTCTGTGGTCTTTTTACTACCTCCAAGACTTTCCACCTTAGTTGGGTCACATTGTGTTTAGCTTCAGAAAAATGTCTTGAAACGGTGGTATCAGTATATGTATCTGCCTTGTAGTTCCTAATAGAACCTTTGTGTTCCTTAATTCTTACATTAACAGGCCTTATTGTTTTACCCACATATAATTTGCCACAGGGACATTTTAGTGTATAAACTACATGTGTACTCATACATGTGGCATTAGCTTTCAAACGTATTTCGTTGCCTTTAGTTGGATGTTGGATATTGGGGCCCTTAATTATTGACGCACAACAATTGCACTTGTAACAAGGAAATGTCCCTATTTTAGTATTTTGGTTGTCTTTTTGTTTAGGTTCCGTAGGGCTTATTAAGTCACCTAATGTAGATCTCCTCTTATACGCAAAATATGGGGATTCTTTAAATAGGTGACCGTAATCCTTATCCATCTGAAGTAAGGGCCAGAATTGTTTCACTATTTTTTCAATGTCTTTACTTTGATTATCATACTTACTCACAAATATTGGTCTATTGGGATTGTTTGTATCCCTCACTTGTGGTGCCAGTAAGTTCTCACGTGGAATGTCTCTTACTTCTGTTAGCACTTTTTCCAATTTTTGCCCAGAATAGCCTCTTGCTTTAAAGCGATCTGTGAGATCTAATGCGGCTTTCTCAAACAATAAATCTGATGAGGCAATTTTCTTTGCTCTCAAGTATTGCCCTTTCGGAATTGCTTTTATAATATTAGGATTATGAAAGTTTTTTGTGTGGAGTAGATTGTTGCGGTCCATTTCTTTTCGATACAGATTAGTAACGAGTGACCCTTCAACAATTCGAACATTTACATCCAAAAAGTTAAGTTCAACCTTCGAAAATTCAGTTGTAAATTTCACCGTAGGGTGTGCCTTATTTGCTTCAGTGACCATTTGTTCAAACAGTTCTACTGGGCCTTCCCAAATCACAAAAATATCATCCACATAGCGGTGATATTTCTTAATATATTGTAAAAATGGTTGTATCAAAAATAGACTAGTCTCAATATGATACATAAAGATGTTAGCAAAAGAAGGGGCTACTGCAGAACCCATTGACGTACCTTGGGATTGTAAGTAAAATGTATTGTCAAAACGGAAGTAGTTTTTCTTTAAGACTATTTCTAAACAATCCAACAAGAAATATATGAGACTGGTTGGCAATGAAGTATTTACAAGTGCCTCCTCTATACATCTTATACCTTCATCTTGGGGTATAGAGGTATATAAACTTTGCACATCAATACTACAAAGAACAACATTTTCGTTCAGTGTGCCGACATCGCTCAAACAATTCAAAAAGGCAGTGGTGTCTTTTAGACAAGTTGGTAATTCAGCGACCAATTTTTGTAGATATTGGTCCACATATTTTGAAAGTGGTTCCAATATGGAGTCTATACCTGAAACAATTGGTCTGCCAGGTGGGTCAATCAGGGTTTTATGAATTTTAGGCAAGATATAGAGAACAGGTGTTTTTGGATGTTCATTTAGGAGAAACTCTTGGGTGTCTTTATCTATTACCCCATTCAAACAAGCATCAGTTACCATGGTTGTAATGTGCCTTTTAATTTCCCAAACTGGGTCTTGACTTAAAGCTGTATAGTGACCTGGAATATTTAGTTGCCGCAGAATTTCAGCGTTATACTTAGATTTATCCATCACTACGACAGCTCCACCTTTTGTCGGCTTTTTTGATTATTATATCCCTATTATTCATCAGGGTATCTAGTGCTGTTTTTTCTTTTTTTGTAAGATTAGGTCTATGGGAATTTAACCCCTTGCTCTGTAATTTAATAACCTCAGAGTTTACCACATTCATAAACGTTGTAAGGCTGTCATTGATAATATCAGGAGTAAAATTACTCTTTTTATACAGTTTCTTAGGTAGTGACACTGTGTCTTTAAAATACATTTTAAGTTTGAGTGTTCTAATGAATTTGAAAAAATCCACTTCCCATTCAAAGGGATCAACCTTATAATGTGGGACAAAACCTAAACCTTTGTTTATAACGGCAGTCTCTGTATCAGACAAGACATAGGAGGAAAGGTTAACCACCAGATTATTTACCTCCGCTGATTTCTGTCCCTTCGTGGATATGGCTCCCTGGGCATAGGTTTTGTGTAGTCTCTCTTGCCTCTGTTGCTGGCTTGGGTTACACCTAAAAAACGAGCGCTGGTGGTGCCATAGTCGTCCTCGCTGCTGCTGGTTTGAAAGCCTCTCTCCTCTTCTTCCTGCAGTGATCTAGGGCGATCGCTCTGTCTTGCGATCAGTCTGCGCTGATCTCTCTCCTCATCCGGTACGCTGTATCCCCCTCTGCGCGCAGGCCACTTCCTGGTATCTTCCGGTCGCGTCACGTGATACTGCTGGTCACGTGGGAATGGCGGAAGTCCTCTACGCTGCTGGCGCTGTTTGTTCCTCTCCTCTCTCCACTCGTAGACACAGTTATTCTCGTAGTCGTGGCTATCTCTCTGGAATTTTCGTTGTTTACGCAAGGTAATCTCTTTCCTCAATTTATGCAGGATTTCAGTATGATCTTTTAGCAGACTTTCTGCATTGGTTACGCTGCTGTCTGCAAGGAAAGTCTCTTTGATGCTTTTGGCCTTCTCCTCTGTGTCATCAATTTCAGTATCAAGGCATTCAATAGTTAACACCATTAAGTCTGTAGAAAATTTATTGCAGATTTCCGTCCACCGTGTACTCATCATTTGATATTATGGACTAAGTAATAGGACCATATGGATTAGAAAGGTCTTCACTATAACACTGTCACTTTAAGTTGGGGGAGGTGTTATGTTCCATGAAGGTATTTATTTCCCACAATGCCTCACTGTTGTTACACTTGAAAAAGGGCTCTGCCCGAAACATGTAGTGCGCAAACACTGCTAATAAATATTTTGCAGTTTAAAACTACTGCTTGGAGCTGTGATTGATTCACCTTTATGCTTTATTGATTACTAAGGGTGTAACACAGACACCTGAATCCACAGCCACAAAGAATACAGCAACAGTGACCTGAATCAGAAGCACCCTGTTTTCTATTGACTTTTCTGTGATCTGACTCAGGATCTACAACATACAATAAGGTATGTCAACTACAACTGCAGTGGACTCTGGAACAAAGACCCTGACACAAGCTACGTTTGCTTATAATAGCAATGAGATTGACCGGATACTGAACAGACATGAAGCCTTGGATATAGGCTTAAATTCAAAAACAGCACCCGAACCAGGTAAAGATCTGTTATACACTGAAAAACGGCTACTGAACCTAAAACTCCATAGATCTGCGTTAACAGAATATGTGAGAGCAGGAATCATACCAAGAGGCCTAAGGGCAGACATTAAACCCACCCTTTGTGTGAATAACCCATTGATGAGTACACGGTGGACGGAAATCTGCAATAAATTTACTACAGACTTAATGGTGTTAACTATTGAATGCCTTGATACTGAAATTGATGACACAGAGGAGAAGGCCAAAAGCATCAAAGAGACTTTCCTTGCAGACAGCAGCGTAACCAATGCAGAAAGTCTGCTAAAAGATCATACTGAAATCCTGCATAAATTGAGGAAAGAGATTACCTTGCGTAAACAACGAAAATTCCAGAGAGATAGCCACGACTACGAGAATAACTGTGTCTACGAGTGGAGAGAGGAGAGGAACAAACAGCGCCAGCAGCGTAGAGGACTTCCGCCATTCCCACGTGACCAGCAGTATCACGTGACGCGACCGGAAGATACCAGGAAGTGGCCTGCGCGCAGAGGGGGATACAGCGTACCGGATGAGAAGAGAGATCAGCGCAGACTGATCGCAAGACAGAGCGATCGCCCTAGATCACTGCAGGAAGAAGAGGAGAGAGGCTTTCAAACCAGCAGCGAGGACGACTATGGCACCACCAGCGCTCGTTTTTTAGGTGTAACCCAAGCCAGCAACAGAGGCAAGAGAGACTACACAAAACCTATGCCCAGGGAGCCATATCCACGAAGGGACAGAAATCAGCGGAGGTAAATAATCTGGTGGTTAACCTTTCCTCCTATGTCTTGTCTGATACAGAGACTGCCGTTATAAACAAAGGTTTAGGTTTTGTCCCACATTATAAGGTTGATCCCTTTGAATGGGAAGTGGATTTTTTCAAATTCATTAGAACACTCAAACTTAAAATGTATTTTAAAGACACAGTGTCACTACCTAAGAAACTGTATAAAAAGAGTAATTTTACTCCTGATATTATCAATGACAGCCTTACAACGTTTATGAATGTGGTAAACTCTGAGGTAATTAAATTACAGAGCAAGGGGTTAAATTCCCATAGACCTAATCTTACAAAAAAAGAAAAAACAGCACTAGATACCCTGATGAATAATAGGGATATAATAATCAAAAAAGCCGACAAAGGTGGAGCTGTCGTAGTGATGGATAAATCTAAGTATAACGCTGAAATTCTGCGGCAACTAAATATTCCAGGTCACTATACAGCTTTAAGTCAAGACCCAGTTTGGGAAATTAAAAGGCACATTACAACCATGGTAACTGATGCTTGTTTGAATGGGGTAATAGATAAAGACACCCAAGAGTTTCTCCTAAATGAACATCCAAAAACACCTGTTCTCTATATCTTGCCTAAAATTCATAAAACCCTGATTGACCCACCTGGCAGACCAATTGTTTCAGGTATAGACTCCATATTGGAACCACTTTCAAAATATGTGGACCAATATCTACAAAAATTGGTCGCTGAATTACCAACTTGTCTAAAAGACACCACTGCCTTTTTGAATTGTTTGAGCGATGTCGGCACACTGAACGAAAATGTTGTTCTTTGTAGTATTGATGTGCAAAGTTTATATACCTCTATACCCCAAGATGAAGGTATAAGATGTATAGAGGAGGCACTTGTAAATACTTCATTGCCAACCAGTCTCATATATTTCTTGTTGGATTGTTTAGAAATAGTCTTAAAGAAAAACTACTTCCGTTTTGACAATACATTTTACTTACAATCCCAAGGTACGTCAATGGGTTCTGCAGTAGCCCCTTCTTTTGCTAACATCTTTATGTATCATATTGAGACTAGTCTATTTTTGATACAACCATTTTTACAATATATTAAGAAATATCACCGCTATGTGGATGATATTTTTGTGATTTGGGAAGGCCCAGTAGAACTGTTTGAACAAATGGTCACTGAAGCAAATAAGGCACACCCTACGGTGAAATTTACAACTGAATTTTCGAAGGTTGAACTTAACTTTTTGGATGTAAATGTTCGAATTGTTGAAGGGTCACTCGTTACTAATCTGTATCGAAAAGAGATGGACCGCAACAATCTACTCCACACAAAAAGCTTTCATAATCCTAATATTATAAAAGCAATTCCGAAAGGGCAATACTTGAGAGCAAAGAAAATTGCCTCATCAGATTTATTGTTTGAGAAAGCCGCATTAGATCTCACAGATCGCTTTAAAGCAAGAGGCTATTCTGGGCAAAAATTGGAAAAAGTGCTAACAGAAGTAAGAGACATTCCACGTGAGAACTTACTGGCACCACAAGTGAGGGATACAAACAATCCCAATAGACCAATATTTGTGAGTAAGTATGATAATCAAAGTAAAGACATTGAAAAAATAGTGAAACAATTCTGGCCATTACTTCAGATGGATAAGGATTACGGTCACCTATTTAAAGAATCCCCATATTTTGCGTATAAGAGGGGATCTACATTAGGTGACTTAATAAGCCCTACGGAACCTAAACAAAAAGACAACCAAAATACTAAAATAGGGACATTTCCTTGTTACAAGTGCAATTGTTGTGCGTCAATAATTAAGGGCCCCAATATCCAACATCCAACTAAAGGCAACGAAATACGTTTGAAAGCTAATGCCACATGTATGAGTACACATGTAGTTTATACACTAAAATGTCCCTGTGGCAAATTATATGTGGGTAAAACAATAAGGCCTGTTAATGTAAGAATTAAGGAACACAAAGGTTCTATTAGGAACTACAAGGCAGATACATATACTGATACCACCGTTTCAAGACATTTTTCTGAAGCTAAACACAATGTGACCCAACTAAGGTGGAAAGTCTTGGAGGTCGTAAAAAGACCACAGAGAGGTGGAGACTGGGATAGATTGCTACTCCAGAGAGAAGCCTTTTGGATAAGCAAGTTAGATTGCAGTAAGCCTAAGGGTATGAACGACTACACTAGCCTGAAATGTTTTCTATGAACTATGTATGCGAAATATTGTAATGTTATTGACCTTTCTTTCTTTTTTCTCAGGAATTAATTGGCCAGCTAGAAAATACACATTACGGAACTCCTGCCGTGATAAGGTAACATAAATGTTGCAGAAAGGTTACAGGAGCTATAAGTAATTGCTGGCAATATTGAACAAATATAAATGTTTCTAAAAATGTTTGAATCAATGTTTTAAATACATTGAAATACGGACTTGCTACATGCTTGAAGCATCCCTAGGGTAGGCCATTACCAGTGGCAGTACCATTTCTCGTTAAACTTGTTTTTCCTGGTTTTAATATTGCAAGGATAGGCTGGAAGAAGCAATATCCTTACAAATTGGACACTGAGATGGACATTATATATATTTTTTGATATTTTTTGATATTTTTGATATTTCTTTGATATTATGGACTAAGTAATAGGACCATATGGATTAGAAAGGTCTTCACTATAACACTGTCACTTTAAGTTGGGGGAGGTGTTATGTTCCATGAAGGTATTTATTTCCCACAATGCCTCGCTGTTGTTACACTTGAAAAAGGGCTCTGCCCGAAACATGTAGTGCGCAAACACTGCTAATAAATATTTTGCAGTTTAAAACTACTGCTTGGAGCTGTGATTGATTCACCTTTATGCTTTATTAACTGTATAATATATAGGCACAGATATACCCCCATCTTTCCCCCAACCACTGTCACAGTGTAACCCCCATATCATATATGCACATAATGTAACTGTATAATATATAGGCACAGATATACCCCCATCTTTCCCCAACCACTGTCACAGTGTAACCCCCATATCATATATGCACATAATATAACTGTATAATATATAGACACAGATATTCCCCCATCTTTCCTCCAACCACTGTCACAGTGTAACCCCCATATCATATATACACATAATGTAACTATAAAAGCAATTTATATAATATATTATCATCCCACAATACAGAACCTGTACCAAAAACATAATATAAGGAGCATTGGGCCAGACAGCTCTTGTGCAAACACTGACAACCACAGTGAACCCCCTGGTGACAAGCAGATATAATGTTTGATTTACGATAATGACTATGATAATCACTTAATGGATTGTTTAGGTATCAGTTTACATGTTAAACAGTGGCTTTAAACTAAATGGTAGATCAAACCCCAGGAGCCTGTATGGCTATATGAAACAGTCTCTGAAAGAAGAGAAAATTACGTTGAAGGGCTGATCATTTGATGGTGAGCCCTCTGGGAGATTAATGAGCAGTATGGTAAATATGGATGATTTTCTCATCATCACAGAGAGATAATAACCATTGCTCACAAGTTCCTCAAAGACTCGGCTCAAGCTCGTCACTTCTGTTCCCTCAATATTTGTGTAATCACAAATCACAAACAAAAAGGTTTCCCAATATATCACCGATGTGGAGTCCTAGTGGATGTTAGCTCTAGTAACCTCCTGGAAGTGCTGATGGCAGAATGGCCAAAATGAGGCATAATTTCTACCAAAATGAAAGAGCAGCAGGGTCTGAGATATTAAGAGATCAATATGAGGAAATACCCCTTTTTTGGTTTGTTAGGAATAAGTAAATGAAACAGGTACTTAATAATAATTGGGATTGAATGGTGGTTTGCATAGAACACATACAATAATCAAAACACACAAATAGGGAGGAACCCCATAAGAGGCTCGGTTCACCTTTAAAGGGGACCCGTCACCCAAAAAAATTATTCCAAATCCTATTTTATCACATTAGTCAAGCAAAATGAACTTTAATTACACTATATAAATTATTTGAATCTTGTTTCCTTCAGTCTGGGAATTCAAAATGATAGCAAGCAGACAGGAGCCATTTTGTGGATACTGCTTTTAAGGAAAGCCTTGCATCATCTCAGAATCTTGTTTGTGCACTGAGGGATCCGATGTCCATCCCCATGCCCTGGTTACACAATTAAATGGTAAAGAGAATGGGGGATTGTGGGGAGAGCAGTGACATCAGGAAGTGCTGAATGGAAAGTGAAAGTAATTGTCTGCCCCGCCTCTATGCCCAGGGCATAGAGGCGGGGCAGACAATATTTGATTGACAGCTGAGATTTCTAAATGTGTTTACAACAGCTATGAATGCTTTAATAAAAAATAGAAATTGGATTTCATGTTTAATTTGAAAAGGACTTTTATTACACATATTTTTGTGTCTGGGTGACAGATCCACTTTAAGTTAACTTTTAGTATGTTATAGAATGGCCAATTCTAAGCAACTTTTCAATTGGCCTTCATTTTTTCTTTTTTATACTTTTTTTTTAATTATTTGCCACCTTCCTCTGAGTCTTTCCAGCTTTTAAATGGGGTTCACTGACCCCAGCTAATAAACAGATATCCTGTAAGGCTACAAATTTATCGTTATTGCTACTTTTTATTAATCATCTTTCTATTCAGGCCCTCTCTTATTTATATTGCATTCTCTTTTAAATCAACGCATGGCTGCCAGGATAATTTGGACACCAGCAACCAGATTGCTGGAATTGCAAACTGGAGAGCTGTTGAATAAAATGCTCAATAACTCAAAAAAAACAAATAATAAAAATTTAAAACCAATTGCAGATTGTCTCAGAATTTCATTCTCTACATCACATGTAAAGTTAATTTAAAGATGATCAACCCTTATAAAGACAGTTCTAAACACTAGACTCCATATCATAAAAGAACACCACACCCACCCAATGAAAGATACAAAGAGCAGGCCTGGCAATCTTCTGAATTTGGCAAAAGGGCTGTTGTAAGATTTGGGCATTTCTGTTGCTCAAAGCTTATTTTATGCCAATGGCCTATTTTGAATTCCAGTCCAAATAAACATTGTCAACTTTACTCAAAGTTTGATTTTTTACTGAATAATCTCTAGAAGCTTCAACTACAACCCCAAGCTTCTCTTTGCGTTTCATGCAATAAACACCAGTGCAACCAAAGATACGCTCCCAACAGCCCAACAATTATATGCTAAGCAGAAACCTACTAAACAAGTACTCAGCACCAACCAAACCAAGGATACACCAGACCGCAATGCAACAAAACATACACCAGAAAGCAACCCAAAAACAGAGACAAAGACACCAACATAGCAAAATTAGATTGAACACCAACCCAACCAAGTATGTGATAAGCACCACCTTAACAAAAGATGTATTCTGCATCAACCCAATAAGAGTTGCACTAGGAACCAACCAAGGATACCTATAGAATGAAACCAAGAATTCACTACATGCCAACCCATCAAATAATGCAAAGGTTGGACTGGGCCAGAGGGACACCCTGAAAAATCCCGGTGGGCTCTGTCGGCCCAGACTCACTCCCTGCATGATGACCCTCCCACTGCTGCTGAACTATCTACCTGGCCCCACCGTTCCACAAGAAGGAAAAGGTACATGATGGGGAGCTGGAGGGGGGGTTGCGGCTCGGGAAGGGTGACAGAGGGGGCCTTTGCTACTGCGGGGGGGGCATGAGACAGCAGCCCTGGTGGGCCCTGTGCCCTCCAGTCTGGCGCTGAATAATGCACTTAGCACAACCCAAAATAAATACATGGTTACCAACCCAAGATGCACTAAGCTCCAAGCCAAACAAATAAAGATAACATAAGCATTAACCCAAACATAAATACAGTTACACCAAACACCAATCTGACCATACTCATGAGCCAGGCACCAGCCCAAAGACAAAAGGCAATAAATAAAGGCTTACAGCATTAACATTTTCCCACAGTTCCATAAAGTGACCATAATGCAGAAGTACTCACCATGAGAGGCGTCACTTCCCAGAATGGATCAACGATGATGGCTTTGTAGTAATCCTCACAGGAGTTGCTGGCCCAGGAAAAATTCCAAGAAAGTAAAACTCTGATTGTTTCCCAGAGGGAAAGGTCTTGCCCATCGCATTGCCTCCTGTATCCCTGATCAGAAAGAAAGAAGTGATCTCAGCAGACTGGTATAACATCTGCCTCCTATCATTAACTCTAGACACTGCCAGTTTGGGTCTCAGTATTTCAAGCTTGGAAAGACATGTGGCAACAGCCAGATCACATGACAGCCACACTTACATAACCATTGCCATTACACACCCGCTGAATATACCTTGTTTCATAATGGGGCAGGTCCTCAGTCTCAGCCAAGCAGCTGAAAAGCTGAATATACCATTAAAATTTAGGTTTAGCAGATGACAATTTAATTGTAATGGTGAGCAGCAGAACAAGGGAAATCTCTGCATTTCCACACTCAAGGTATGCCTTATTATATCACAGTAGGGCACACATCATTTCATTGGTAGAGCAAGGCCGTTCTCTCCATGTGGTATTCATGGGACAGAGACCATGTTTATATAGTCATCTGACTGTGACATAGGAAGCTGACAGAGGTTCAACTGGTCTCGAGACTCAATATGGCTGCAGAAGAGCAGATTTTTTGATTTGGTTTTGGTTCTGTCTGATTGGATCACATTCAGGTTTGTGGAATGCCCTACTGACAGAAATAGTCTAACCAATAGTGATAGGTAAGTTGGTTTCATTCAGGCCAAGAAACTGAGTTTAGCGGAACCTTTCAATGGTGTCACCATGTTGGAGCAGGTTGGGTGCAGGTTGAAAAGTAGAGGACTTTGGCCACAGGATGGGGGTGCACTTTGGCAAATAGCTGGTTAGAACGGAGTATGCATTGGATTGAAGTGAATGGATCTGATACAGAAAGCTTGGGTTTAGAGTCAGGATGAGCAAATTCAAGTATGAAAGACATATGAAGACGAAGAAATAAAGAATTGCATGCATTCTGAGCTGTTTTACCTGGGGCAAACAGGCTAGGGGAGATCTAATTTGTCTTGGTCATGCAGTCACATATGAATGAGCTCAGCAGGCACACTGTTTGTGCACCAGCCTGGAATCCCCACCGTTTGTTTGTCTCTGCCATTACACAAACCTTGGAAAACGCTAAATCCTTTGTCCATGTTGGGCTGTTCCTGCTGGGGATTTGGGTCCTCTGAATGCAATAATATTATTAATTTAAACAAAAACACCATCCAGTCAGCCTTTAGTGCTTGTGGGCCTACAACTCTTCATTGCTGGCTTGAAATGCAGGGAGATAAGCAAACAAGCCGTAGAACTCTATGAAAAGAATATGTATAACCATGTTCACTATTTAGCCAAGATTAGGCTGGCCAATATGGGCACAAAAAAAACTGCTAGTGAAACAAGACATCAGCTAAACCCTCTATTAGTCAATGCCTTTAAGGAAGGAAGATAAATCTATAATTTTAAACATTAGTGCATATGCCTTCAAGGCAGTGATGTTGCTTCATAAATGCCTGCACTAGATTAATGTCTAGTTACACCATATGGACATATGATTTAAGCTTGCCAGCACCATTAAATGCTAACCACTTCCTACATGTCACAAGCAGTTATTCAACTGCTGCTCCAACTGCTAATATTAGGCACGTAAATTTAACAGCAGTCAAAATAAATGTGAATTAAAATCTGTTTGGTTGACTTGTGGGGGTGTTGTTCACTGGCTGGATTATGCTGATAGGTGTAGGACAAAATGCATAGCAGGGTTTCCATAAAACAGTAGGTTAATATATTGCACAGGCTGAATACAGAAAGGCAAGCTGGAGATAATTGGGCAAGTTGGAGACAGTAGGGCAAAATGGAGGCAATAGAGCAAGATGGAGACAGTGTAGCCAGATGGAGACAGTAAGACAAGATGCACAATAGGGTAAGATGGAGATAGTAGGGCAAGATGGAGACAGTAGGGCAAGATGGAGACAGTAGGGCAAGATGGAGACTGTAGGGCAAGATGGAGACTGTAGAGCAAGATGGATACTGTAGGGCAAGATGGAGCCTGTAGGGCAAGATGGAGACTGTAAGGCAAGGAGTGCAACTGGAAACATTAGGGTAAGATGGAGAGAGCAGGAAACTTTATATCAATAATGCCCAACCTACAGTCCTTCAGTTTTTGTTGAAGCTCAAATTTAAGCACCCTCCAACCCCCAAATATATATGGAGATAGATTAATTTATCTATATATTTGTATTAATTCATCTAAGTGGGAGCTATCATAATATGCTGACCAGTTAAACGGTTACTTAGTGTTTACTTAGCGCAGTTACTTAGTGCTGTCCAACTTCTGTGGTACAGAGGGCCAAAATTTTACTGGCCTATGTGGTGGAGGGCCGATAATGGAAGTCAGCATTGGCCACTCCCCCTTTTAAACCACACCCACTGTAAACCACACCCATGTTACCACAAGAACTTTTAGGATCCTATCCACATTAACGGTGGTAGCACACCAAAAAACCAAATGGTTGGTGCTCACTGCAGGGAAATCCCTCATCACTCATATGTGAAAGTCATGTTAAAAACATACCCTTAAATTCATATGCCTCATCCTCCCCTGTGGATAATAAAACAACCCCCCAACACATGATTAAACACCTTAGGGGCCTTTAACAACAATTTACAAATGCTAACAAACCCCTAACAGGCTTACATCCCACAGGTAGCATAGGGCAAGCAGAGAATGGCACACACAAGCAGCACTGGGCAAGCAGAGAATGGCACACACCAGCAGCACTGGGCAAGCAGAGAATGGCACACACAGGGAGTGAAGGCAGAACAGAGCAGGAGACAGGGAAAGATATCATTCTAATAAGTACTACATACAGTGACACAGTGCTGGTGCCCCATTAGCATTTTGTGAACAGGTGAACAATGTGAGCAGTTTCAGTCTGGGTCTCAAGTGTGAAGAGTACAGGTTTTAGGGATGAACAATAGAGGTGTTACAACTATGAACAATGCAGGAGGATCACAGGTGTGAACAATACAGGGGATTAGAGTCTGAATTTAAAGTTTAAACATTGCAGGGGCCAGTTAATCTCTGTAGTGATACCTATTAAAGTTTACATATGGAAAGCAGACACAGCATGTGGAGGGCCACAGAAGGGGGGGGCAGAGGGCCGCCAGTTAGACAGCCCTGATTTAGCGTAACCCACCTTTTTCTGCAGCCATTCTTATCAACAAGAAACCACGGCTCATATTGCCAGTGCTTTGACATTCTTAAAACGCTCATTAAGCATTAACATCATTAATGTTTCGCCATTTATCTGCTTCACAGATGAAGCTTGGAATTGTGGCCTCCTGCAGCGTAACCATGGTACTAATTTAGGGAATTAAAGTGAATTCCAAATATAACAAGTGAACAGATGCAAATATTATGCAGCACGAAGGGACAAACAGATATTTTGCCTTTATGAAGGATGTAGGGAGCCCTTGTTTGCCATTCCCCCATCAATCTCCAGCCCAAATAAAGGGAGGGTTGTTTTGCCTGTATGCACCATATTTATTTTGGGGCCCCTGCATGTCGTATACTTTAGTAATTAAATGCATATTGGGCATCAAACTGTTCAGTGGACCCCTGACATTCATTCATTCATTCATTCATATATTTTAGAGGCCCATATATTGTTGAATTTTAGTGGTATTACAGCTTTTGGAAACTACGACTAAACAAATTTTTTCTAAAACCACAAATGCCATGAAAGTTATTAAAAGTAGTAACCTAAAAAAATGCGGAATTATTCACTTAACAGTACGAAAACCTCTAAAAACTTGAGTTTTTTTGGACATCAAATCCTCTAAAAGTCGGAAAGGTTAAAAAAATAACATTTCCAATAGGATCAGCGCAGCTCCCACTGACGTCCATTGGACCTTGACTACTTTAACTTGGCAAAGTTTTGTATTAAGAGTTTTTTGTGGCTTTTACACTGATTCAATCTTGAAAAAAAAAAAGAAAATCAGAATGTTAGTAAAAAAAACCCTTAGTCTTTGTACCAAGGGACATGAGATGGGAGATAAAATGTTCCATAGTCATAGGCACAGGGTGATTCTTCTGTTCGGAGAGGGTAATTAGAATTTTGAAATTTTCAGAATTTTCAGATTCCTTCATAGTACCCCAGGGGCCAAATCCATGTACTGTATAACATACCAGAACACATAAACCCGCTGTTGTGTCCATCTTGTAAGTAAAAGGGGATACTTACATGAAGAACATAATGCGAGATGAGGACTTTTCAGCACAAAGAGAGACTAATAGGGTTTAGAATTTATTTCTAGAGATACTGTGGATAACAAAGAAAATCCAGGAACAGCCTGAGGACTTTGGGCCCTAGCAAACCAGGTCTCATTATAGAGTCGGTTATGCCACTGTGTCTTCTCATGCAATTACAGTCGAGTTCAGAATAATAGCAGCGTGTTTAAAAAAGTGATTAAAGTTCGAATTCCTTTTATTTCCATACACGCAAATGCAAATTTGTGTTATTCCTTTAAAGAATGTGAAAAAAAGGGTAGGCTGGCCAATCCATAATGTCAATCTTGTTGGTCTGGAACCAAGATGTTCCTCATTTACTGTTGTGTTTGGGGTTGTTGTCTTGTTGTAAACCCCATTTCAAGGACATGGTCTCTTCATTGATCCATGATCCTTGGTATGTGATAAATAGACCCAACACCATAGTCTGAGAAATATCCCCATATCATGATGCTTGTGCCACCGGCTTCACTGAACTCAGTTTGGGGGTCGTCTGACAAACCATCTGCAGCCCCTAGACCCAAAAAGAACAATCATGCTTTCATCAGTCCAAAAAATGTTGCGCCATTTCTCTTTAGGTCAGTCAATGTGTTCTTTGGCAAATTGTCAGCTCTTCAGCACGTCTTTTTATTGAATGGGACTTTGCCGGGGCTTCTTGACGATAGCTTCACTTCACATAGGCATCTTCTAATTGCAACAGTATCACATGTAACTTTGCACCTACTTTGATCTTCCTGGAGCTGATCATTGGCCGAGTCTTTGCCATTTTGACTCTTCTTCTCTCCATTCCAATGGTAGTTTTCCTTTTTCTTCCACGTCTTTCAGGTTTTGGTTGTCATTTTTTAAGCAGTTGAGATAATTTTTGCTGAGCAGCCGATCATTTTTTGCACTTCTTTATATGTTTTCCCCTCTGCAATCAACTTTTTCATCAAAGTACGCTGTTCTTCTGAACTATGTCTGAAACGAGCCGTTTAACTCAGATTTTCAGAGAGAAATACACTATAACCAGCAGGCACAACATTTGTTCCTTCCTTCCTTAAATAAGGGCTGGAATTGACAACTGTTTTGTCACACAATGAATGAACTTACTAATTGAACTCCACACTGATATTATTTGGAACAAGGTATTATTATTTTGAAAACTGCTATTATGTGGAACAAGTCTCATTAATGATTCAATGACACAGAATCAGCAGCATGTCTTGTTGGATCCATTGGTTTTCTATTACTTTTTCTAACTGCTTGATAAAGCCCTATAGAGGCGAAACGCGTTGCAGCACCCAGGTCGGGTTAACGCTTTAGGTTGATCATTATTTTTGGTGTTTTTACCCCAACATCGAAAAAAACGTGAAAATCTGCAGTTTGCCGGCACTTTGTGAACTGTTAAATCGTGAAGACTGCGAAAATCGGGAACAGTGGGAGGAAATCGTGAGGAGAATTGCGCTCCGCAGTGGAATGCACGCGCTAAAGTGAACCAGGCGCCATCTTGGATCTTTGGGAAAAAGATACCTGCAAAGTGGATAAATCATAAACAGACTGGTTATCACTAAAAGTTTATGCCCGGCTGTGCCTTCAAGGAAAGACTGGAACGCAGGATCTGGTGAGATCAATCCAATTATTTTGGGGGGCATTCACAGCTGGGGAAAAAATAGGGAGTGGGGGACGCCCCAACAAATCCCTTTGGAAACCCGATTTTTCACCTACAGCCTAATACAAATTATCTTGATAATCCACTGAGAGAAGTACCTTGTACCCTTTACTGGTTTATCAAATTGGAGAACAATAACTCACTCCCTAAACACATAACTTTTCTATGTTGGAGAACTTTAACTCATAGCCTTAATTGCTATTTCATAATTGGGGCAAGCACCTATCATAACCAAGGAGTATATATTGTATTATTAAAATTTAAATGAGCGACTACCCATCTGTAGTAACTTGATAATCGTTTTATGTAATTTTACGGATTATCTGTTTATTGCGTTTCCCGGCCGGCCAGCTTTTAACAATTCTGTTTGATAAATAAATGATATACTTTTTTGAATACATTGGTCTTAAAATACACCTTTAATTTATTTCTTTGATTTTGCATTATCCTCAATAGGACCTTGAGGATTGAGGGTGTTTTTTTTGACAAGTAAGAAGGTTTTTCCTTAATGCCACAATACCTCAAACTATTACTCTACTACACCTACTAGTAAATGATTTGCCATGTAGAAATATAATTTCTACCAAAAACAGTGACTGATCAGGTTAGTGATGTAAGACTGCTATTATTTTGAACACAACTGTATCTTATAGGTCTTTCTCCTGTTCTCCATCTACTCCACTGTATCCTGAAAAAAGAACCTATCGGGAGACCAACCCATTGACTGCAAGTCCTGTATTTGCCAATCTCAGCACACAAAATGTTATAATTCTGCATGCAATGAATGCACACGAGTTGGCCAAAATATCTGGACACTCCATCTAAAATGTCCTCAGTTGGAACAGTCTCTGGAAGCAATAACATAATGGTAAAGGCACCGTTATTGCAAAGAACCATGGATAAGTCGATAAATGGCACTTTACCACATGGCTGGGTTCGGCAGATGCTGGGAGAACACTACCTGTCTGAATGTATAATGCCAACGGTAAAATTTGGTGGAGGTGGAATATTTGGCTGTTTCCATGGTTTAGGCCCCTAATCCTTTAAGACCTTAAAGGGATACTGTCATGGGAAAACATGTTTTTTTCAAAACGCATCTCAAAAAAGCAAACAGATTTTTTTAGATTCAATTTTGAAATCTGACATGGGGCTAGACATATTGTCAGTTTCCCAGCTGCCCCAGTCATGTGACTCGTGCCTGCACTTTAGGATTGAACTACTTTCTGGCAGGCTGTTATTTCTCCTACTTAATGTAACTGAACAGTCTTAGTGGGACTTGGCTTTTACTGTTGAGTGTTGTTTTTAGATCTACCAGGCAGCTGTTATCTTGTGTTAGGGAGCTGCTATCTCGTTACCTTCCCATTGTTTGGTTGTTGGGCTGCTGGGGGGGGAAGGGAGGGGGTTGATATCACTCCAACTTGTAGTACAGCAGTAAAGAGTGACTAAAGTTTATCAGAGCACAAGTCACATGACTTGGGGCAACTGGGAAATTGACAATATGTCCAGCCCCATGTCAGATTTCAAAATTGAATATAAAAAAATCTGTTTGCTCTTTTGAAAGATGGATTACAGTGCAGGATTCTGCTGGAGCAGCACTATTAACTGATGCGTTTTGAAAAAAACATGTTTTCCCCTGAAAGTATCCCTTTAAGGCTACAAGGGACAAGGATATTCCTGGCAGTTCCTTAGAAAATTCTTTATTATTCAAAATGTTATATTTAAGGCTAAAAGTCACAAATCGAACTGCATCACATACTCATCCTACAATTTACTGTCTTCTCTGCACAGTGCTGAACGTTTAACTAAGTCATATATTTTGGGTTTATTTTGTTACAGATTTATATATAAAGATCAGGGATATATCAAGGTGTCAGAATGTACAGAGCCCATAATGAGCCTGGCTCAGGTCCAAGCGCACCTGAATCAGCCGCAGAGACGCCTAGAGTGATAAGAAGATTTGCTGTAAATTCCAGAGCTGATAAATTAATTTAGAGCATATGGCTGCACAGGGGCTGCTGGGATACCGAGTGCTAATCACATAATCATCTCTGCTATTTAGTTAAAAATATTTACAGGAATAGCTGCCTTGGATGCGCCAAGGGCTATGGACTCGCAGCCTCGCATTTAATGACCTCACAAACCAATCAGAATTAAATTAAATGCAACAATATTTCTATTCCCCAGTAAAGGTGCCCATACACTGAGAGATCCGCTCGTTTGGCAATGTCGCCAAACGAGCGGATCTCCCTCCGATATGCCCACCTTTAGGTGGGCAATATCAGGCTGATCCGATCGTGGGCCCTAGGGCCCAACGATCGGATCCTAACGATGCCTAACGGGCGGTTGGATCGCGGGACCGCATCAACGAATAGATGCGGCTGCGATTTTTTGTCCCATCCGATCAAGATCTGGCGACTTTCGGCCAGATCTCGATTGGTGAAGCCCGTCGGGAGGCCCCATACACGGGCCAATAAGCTGCCGACGATCTGTCGGCAGCTTTTATCGGCCCGTGTATGGTCACCTTAAGGGTTATGATTCAAACAGTGAACTGAGACAGATTTTCTGCTTGCACTTAAAAGCTTCCCTTCTGTTATAGACTGGACTCAACAGCACTTCTTTCCTGGCAAAAGCACAGCACCTCATCCATACTTTATGGCAGCAATCCAATACTGGCTTTATAACAAAAAGCAATTAATTAGTAGTTGGTTTTTATTTTGTGACATTTAAAGTTCTAGATTAAGGGTGTAGAGAGAAACAAAATTAATCAATGGTAACAAAAAAGATCAACTTCAGGACTGCTTAGAATGCCACTAAAAGGACAATTAACATGGGACAATTTAATAATCAGAGAATTGCACCTCAAACGGAGGGAGGCTGAATAAATGTTTGAAAGCGGCAACAAGTTTGGACACAGCTGGAATAGCAAAAGTACAGAACCAATTGGGTTGGTGTCAACAAATTACCTTGATGCAGAGGCTTAATTTATGTTTGTTGTCAAAATGTTAGTAGTCGGAGGAATGGCTGTCATAGAATTATGCAAGGAAAGAATTCCTGTTGGGGCTGCGGGTTACAGTACCCTTAAGGGCAATATAGTCAGATATAGACTAGATACAGTATATTAGTTTGTTTTAACCAATACTGGTGCTCAGATTCCTCCACATCACATACTCTGAGCCAGATAAGAGGTATATACAGAATGAGGAACCACAGATGGATCCTGCCCAGACAGAGGGGAAGGTGGGTGGTACAGACAGAATGAGGAACCACAGATGGATCTTGCCCAGACAGAGGGGAAGGTGAGTGGTAAATACTATGCCCACCGCAGGTGACGATGCTGGTAGGGGCAGCCGTGGGGAACATGCATGTACATAATGAGTGAGCGTCGGTTCAGAATTGCTTTGCTCAGCCGTTTTAATATTGGATGGTAAAAGATAGACAAGTGTCATAGAGCCAAACCCTATATTTATTAAGCCAATCCAGTGCCCCAGTACAGACTGGGATCATACCAGGCTCTTCTGCATTATTTGGCTGCCGGTAATTAAATGTCAATGCAAAATTTAGCAAGAAAATATTTGCCACTGGGGATATCATATCTGTCTCTCAGAGCTGTCATCCAACCCTTCATAATTTACAGAGTTCAATAGGCCACGGGAGAAAGAGGCCCCTCCTAGTAATTGAATCTGAATGCAACTAGCGTAAATACTGACACATATTGTTCTTTTCAGCATTGAACGGGTTACTGCCTGCTGTGTTATAATATATATAGAAACTTAGACAGGGGGAAAGTGTTAGAAGGGTTACTGCCTGCTCTGCTCTCACTTCCCTACAGAAATAGGGATTGGTAGCACTAGATAGGTGCCTAATATATAAGGACAGAGACAAGGGGAAAGTATTGGAAGGGTTACTGCCTGCTCTGCTCTTATTCCTCTACAGAAATAGGGATTGGTAACACTAGATAGGCACCAATCTCTTATATATAGCAAAAGAGATAAGAGGTTGTTTGAAGAACATTCATTGGGCAAAAAAAAAAAACAGAGTGGGAGAAACATTGTCATTATCTCTAAGTGGAGGAAACATCTCCCAGGCACTTTTCACACCTTACAATCGGAGTGGGTATCCAGCAACAAAGATTGTGTGCGAGATGAGACTTGCTTCACAGACAGGTATAAGTGGATTTACTTTTGATATGAACAGCTCGAGGGAAAGTAGAATTTTTTCCATATCCACAGCAAGATGGGGTTACCAGTCTGTTCTTGTCTCATCTCTGCTTACTAATAAACACTCATGGCTTTCCTGATACCCCCGGCATCCAGCACATGTGCTGCTTTCAGACTCACCAGGGTCCTGGTCTTAAGGATTCAGCTGGGAAGCAAAAGATAATGCTCATTACTGGGAACAGCAGTGCAGCCATAAACCCACAGCATCCAGCATTTCAGTTATATTACTAAGCAAAACCACTAGTAATGTGAAATGAAACAACCTTCTTATGATATCTCATTTATTTACAGCAAGCAATATATTCCTTACAGTGCAATAGCAATATTATACAGGTATTGGATCGGTTATCTGGAAACCTGTTATAAAGAATTACAGGAAGGCCATAAACTCCATTTTGATCAAATAAGTCCAATAACTGTAATTCACTTTCTATCCAATCTACCAAATAAAAAGTGTAAGATCACTTCAAATTAAAGGCTAAGGAAGAGAGTCTCCCCTCGGTCCCATGTAAGACCTCCATCACCTGCATCACCCTGTCCTACATGGATGTTTCCCAGCAGAATGTCCTTCATTACCAGCAGCTCAAAATGATTTATTATTTTTGGAGACAGTGGGGAGGGCAGAGGGTAGGGCAGAACGATAGAGGGGAGAGTGATGGAGGGGAAAGTGACAGAGGGGAGGGAGGGGAGAGTGATGGAGGGGAGAGTGATGGAGGGGAAGAGTGACAGAGGGGAGGGAAGGGAGAGTGATGGAGGGGAGAGTAACAGAGGGGTCAGTCTAGTTCTCACTCCTATGTCAGTAAACCCATTCTATATGAACCTGGCTTTGTGCCTGGGGGCTTAATTGTGCTAAAACAGGAATGGGCCTTCCCCAATCTGTTTCAAAAGGTAGGAAGCATAGAATAGTCAGCAATGTTACTGAACCCTCAAGCTTTCACTGGTACCAGGGACCCAAACCTGTTCCTTTATGGTTGACATTCAGGCAGGTGATGTACTACTGACATCTGTCCCCGACTTCTCCATCAAACTGACAGCTGGTGAAATGCCATTTATCCCTCCACCATAATGCATGTCTTTACCCCACAATCTATTTATCTTAAAGGTATGGAAAGTCTTAGCTATGAGGAAAGACTCGCTTAAGTGGTGATCATATAATAATACTTTATTTACCAGTAGGTCTTTTCAGCTGACAAGGGGGCACCATTCTGTTTAGAAAAAAAGAGGTTCCGCCAAAATATTTGGAAGGGGTTTTTTTTACAGTGAGAGCTGTGAAGATGTGGAATTCTCTCCCTGAATCAGTGGTACAGGCTGATACATTAGATAGCTTTAAGAAGGGGTTGGATGGTGTTTAGCAAGTGAGAGAATACAGGGTTATGGGAGATAGTGCATAGTACAAGTTGATCCAGGGACTGGTCCCATTGCCATTTTGGAGTCAGGAAGGATTTTTTTCCCTTCTAAGGCAAATTGGAGAGGCTTCAGATGGGGTTTTTTGCCTTCCTCTGGATCAACTAGCAGTTACACAGGTTAAAATAGAGTTAAAAGGTTGAACATGATGTACGATGTATTTTTTTCAACCTAACTTACTATGTTACTATGTAGGAAATGATTTGAAGGAAAATCATACATTTCAGTGCAACTAAACAAATCACTGCTGAGCTCCAGACACTACTGTACATGTAGAATGAAGAATGACGTGCGATTTCCATTATTACTGGGACAATAATGTGTCTATGGGATCCTGGACTGTGTAAACCTGAAACTTAAAACACAATTTGAAATCTGAGTTCAATTATTGTTCCTCTGTCAATGACAAATTGCAGGGCTTTCACTCTATTAATGAGCCCCCCATTATAACACATTTTTCACAACTCCGTTTGATTGTGCAAATGGGACATTGCTAATTACTCTGGGTCTGCCTTCCATCACTCGCGGGATTCCTTTCTTTCATGCCACTCAGTTTATGGTTTTTGACAAAAAAAAGATCAACGCAGACACCAAGGAGAAAAGCCAAAAACGCTAATGAATTCCTGCTCCAATAAGCAGCGTGCAAGATAAAAGCAAAGCGTGGAAAACAGAACGATATGTGGGCAATTATAATATTAACCCGTCATTCATTCTGCCCTAATATGACATTCAGGGCTGCAAAAACAAATTGTGATTTTCTAACACAAATTTCACGGCAAAAAAGGACTTCTGTATAGTCCAGCACAGAGGCAACGGCAGGGCAAATACAGGGATTTAATGTAAATATCTGCCCTGGATTAGAAAATGATCCCATTAACACAATGGAACATTCTTGGCATTCTACGGACTGCTACAGACACTTTCCCTGTGCCCCTGTGTATTACCCAACATCAAGGCACCCCTCACTGAATGGGATGGTTATGAAAGAGTAAAGGCAAACAATCAGTTCATGTAGAAAAAACTATATAAAAGGAACAAGAACATTCCGTCTCTGTATTTATACATATGGGAGATGGTTTCCATATTGTTTCCCTTAAACAGTAAAGTATGAGGGTATAGCTTATTGTGTGCCCAGAACATTCCTTCTCTGTATATATGTATTTGTACTTATGGGAGGGTGGTGCCATATTGTTTCCCTTAAACAGTAAAGTATGGGGGTATAGCTTGTGTGCCCAGACCCCAAAGCATTCCTTCTCTGTATATTTGTATTTATAGATATGAAAAGGAGGTGCCATATTGTTACCCTTAGACAGTAAAGTATGAGGGTATAGCTTATTGTGTGCCCAGAACATTCCTTCTCTTTATATTTGTATTTATACTTATGGGAAGGAGGTGCCATATGGTTTCCCTTAGACAGTACAATATGAGGGTATAGCTTATTATGTGCCCAAAACATTCCTTCTCTTTATATTTGTATTTATACATATGGGAAGGAGGTGCCATATAATTTCCCTTAGACAGTACAGTATGAGGGTATAGCTTATTGTGTGCCCAGAACATTCCTTCTCTGTATATTTGTATTTATACATATGGGAGGTGCCACATTGTTTCCCTTAGACAGTATAATATGAGGGTATAGCTTATTATGTGCCCAGAAAATTCCTTCTCTTTATATTTATACATATGGGAAGGAGGTGCCATATAATTTCCCTTAGACAGTACAGTATGCGGGTATAGCTTATTGTGTGCCCAGAACATTCCCTCTCTGTATATTTCTATTTATACATATGGGAGGTGCCACATTGTTTCCCTTAAACAGTACAGTAGGAGGGTATAGCTTATTGTGTGCCCAGAACATTCCTTCTCTGTATATTTGTATTCATACATATGGGAAGAAGTGCCATATTGTTTCCCTTAGTACAGTATGAGGGTATAGCTTATTGTGAGCCCAAAGCATTCCTTTTCTGTATGTTTGTATCTATACATATGGGAGATACTGTAGTTGCCATATTATTTCCCTTTCCCTACTTGTACACACAGTAAGAAGGTACCATATTGTTTCCCTTGGACAGTAAAATATGAGAGTATATCTTATTGTGTGCCCAGAACATACCTTGTCTTTATATTTATATTTCTGGGAGTGGAAACTGCTGGGAAGATTAACACTAAATATATTAAAATATAAGCCCATCGTCAAGTGATTTCAGCTCTAATTAAATAGTGATGAAAAGGTACAAGCATTTCCCCTTTGGAGTGTTGCCTCCCAGAGAGATAGTGCATCTCACAGCCTCCAGCTCAGTTTAAAATGATTTATTGGTAATCCGATATTAAATTTTCTGATAATCGCTCATCAACGTATCCTCCTTGTAATTCACAAACACAGAATGCTGCCAGTAAAAACTCATTTAGTAAATAAGTGCTGGAATGTTCGGTGTAACACAGCTGAGGAGGGTCCCGCCGTATCTGAGAGGAGGTGCAAATCTTTCCAATTAATTCATTTGGCAAAAGAACACTCAGACCGACAGCACCCGTGTGCCAATTGCTGAAGGAACACGTGGAACTGCAGAAACTTTAAAGGGAATCTATAGTTGGAAGAATATTGTATTATAATTTACTTGCCTTTCCCTGTTCTCTACGTGAATCTGTTGAGGCCTCTCAAGCCTGAAGGTTGCAAATGCAGTCAGGTGATAAGTGGACTGAGTTTGCATTATTGACACACTGGCTGCTATGGGTTATCACAGACTTGTTACTATACACACTTGTTAGCAAACAATCCATGGACCATTCTATTATGCGAGTTGGAAGCAAGACGCAAAATAACTCACTCTGGTTATACAATGTTTTGCACTAATTTCCATATTTTAATATTAAATTAAATTATAAATAAATATGAGGTTCTGTCTTAATCCAACCTGGCAATTAAATTAGGTCACTATAGGCACCATCTCTCCCTACTATACCTGCTATCCCACAGTCACACTCCCTTCCCAGAGACTATTATCCACTGTTACTATAGGCACCATCTCTCCCAACTATACCTGCTATCCCACAGTCACACTCCCTTCCCAGAGACTATTATCCACTGTTACTATAGGCACCATCTCTCTCTACTATACCTGCTATCCCACAGTCACACTCCCTTCCCAGAGACTATTATCCCACTGTTACTATAGGCACCATCTCTCCCTACTATACCTGATATCCCACAGTCACACTCCCTTCCCAGAAAATATTATCCACTGTTACTATAGGCATCATCTCTCCCTACTATACCTGCTATCCCACAGCCACACTCCCTTCCCAGAGACTATTATCCACTGTTACTATAGGCACCATCTCTCCCTACTATACCTGCTATCCCACAGTCACACTCCCTTCCCAGAGACTATTATCCCACTGTTACTATAGATACCATCTCTCCCTACTATACCTGCTATCCCACAGTCACACTCCCTTCCCAGAGACTATTATCCCACTGTTACTATAGGCACCATCTCTCCCTACTATACCTGCTATCCCACAGTCACACTCCCTTCCCAGAGACTATTATCCCACTGTTACTATAGGCACCATCTCTCCCTACTATACCTGCTATGCCACAGTCACACTCCCTTCCCAGAGACTATTATCCCACTGTTACTATAGACACCATCTCTCCCTACTATACCTGCTATCCCACAGTCACACTCCCTTCCCAGAGACTATTATCCCACTGTTACTATAGACACCATCTCTCCCTACTATACCTGCTATCCCACAGTCACACTCCCTTGCCAGAGACTATTATCCCACTGTTACTATAGGCACCATCTCTCCCTACTATACCTGCTATCCCACAGTCACACTCCCTTCCCAGAGACTATTATCCACTGTTACTATAGGCACCATCTCTCCCTACTATACCTGCTATCCCACAGTCACACTCCCTTCCCAGAGACTATTATCCCACTGTTACTATAGACACAATCTCTCCCTACTATACCTGCTATCTGACAGTCACACTCCCTTCCCAGACACTATTATCCCACTGTTACTATAGGCACCATCTCTCCCTACTATACCTGCTATCCCACAGTCACACTCCATTCCCAGAGACTATTATCCTACTGTTACTATAGACACCATCTCTCCCTACTATACCTGCTATCCCACAGTCACACTACATTCCCAGAGACTATTATCCCACTGTTACTATAGACACCATCTCCCCCTACTATACCTGCTATCCCACAGTCACACTCCCTTCCCAGAGACTATTATCCCACTGTTACTATAGACACCATCTCTCCCTACTATACCTGCTATCCCACAGTCACACTCCCTTCCCAGAGACTATTATCCCACTGTTACTATAGACACCATCTCTCCCTACTATACCTGCTATCCCACAGTCACACTCCCTTCCCAGACACTATTATCCCACTGTTACTATAGGCACCATCTCTCCCTACTATACCTGCTATCCCACAGTCACACTCCCTTCCCAGAGACTATTATCCACTGTTACTATAGGCACCATCTCTCCCTACTATACCTGCTATCCCACAGTCACACTCCCTTCCCAGACACTATTATCCCACTGTTACTATAGGCACCATCTCTCCCTACTATACCTGCTATCCCACAGTCACACTCCCTTCCCAGACACTATTATCCCACTGTTACTATAGGCACCATCTCTCCCTACTATACATACTATCCCACAGTCACACTCCCTTCCCAGACACTATTATCCCACTGTTACTATAGGCACCATCTCTCCCTACTATACCTACTATCCCACAGTCACACTCGATTACCAGAGATATTATCCCACTGTTACTATAGGCATCATCTCTCCCTACTATACCTGCTATCCCACACTCCCTTCCAGAAACTATTATCCCACTGTTACTATAGACACCATCTCTCCCTACTATACCTGCTATCCCACAGCCACAGTCCATTCCCAGAGACTAATTTCCCACTGCTACTATAGGCACCATCTCTCCTTACTATACCTGCTATCCCACAGTCACACTCCCTTCCCAGAGACTGTTATCCCACTGTTACTATAGGCACCACCTCTCCCTACTATACCTGCTATCCCACAGTCACACTCCCTTCCCAGAGACTATTATCCCACTGTTACTATAGGCACCATCTCTTCCTACTATACCTGCAGAATCGTAACTAGAGGGGGGCGGGCCCTGGCGCAGGCAGGTCGGGCCCCCGCCCCCCTCCGTACACACGGAACTGGCCGGGAATATGCGCCGCATAGCGGCGTGCGGACTGCCGGGGGGCCCTGGCCCGCTCGCACCCCCTGCTCCCGCGGTAGTTCCGCCACTGTATACCTGCTATCCCACAGTCACACTCCATTCCCAGAGACTATTAACCCCACTGTTACTAAAGGCACCATCTCTCCCTACTATACCTGCTATCCCAAAGTCACACTCCCTTCTAAGAGACTATTATCCACTGTTACTATAGGCACCATCTCTCCCTACTATACCTGCTATCCCAAAGTCACACTCCCTTCTAAGAGACTATTATCCCACTGTTACTATAGGCATCATGTCTTATTTATCTCTTTAATCTTTTTTTTATTAATAATTCCTAGATCACAGATGGGTGGAGACAAACAGCAGCATAAGACATACAGACATGGAAGGGATATGCAGTTGGGTAAAAAGGCACAGGGTTTGGGGGGACGGTGAAGTGTTTGTGTCTCATCTCAATCCAAAATGTCACCACTGATGAAGAAGGCTCTTTTGTCACCGACACTGTAGGAAAGGGGGTGTTCTCTGTGCTATTAAAGAGGGATAACTTGAGTGTTTTTATATAGAACGTTAGACTCACACTCTTTAATCTGCAGCCCAACACTGTTACTCATAGCCCCAACCAGTTACCATACAACCAGCATCTTAACGCTTAGGAGGTTGAAGTGAAGTCATTAGTTTGTTGTGAAGAACCTCAGACTCTTGAACTCTTTCGGTGAGACTGAGCTAGAATCACATGACTGGTAGAAAGCAGATAGGCCCAGGTACACAAGGAAATATCCAATCACAAGGGACACTGGGGGTTATGTAATAAAAGGCACTAAGTTTGCCTAGGAGCACTAACCAATAAGATCACTGTGCAAAGTGGCAGCATCCTGCATGGAACCTATAGTTCTGCACAATTTAGTATCATCTGCAAAAATAGAAACAGCACTTTCAATGCCCACCTCCAGGTCATTAATAAACAAGTTAAAAAGCAAAGGACATAGTACAGAGCCCTGCGGTACTCCACTAACAACACTGGTCCAATTAGAAAATGTTCCATTTACCACCACTCTTTGTAGTCTATCTTTTAGCCAGTTCTCTATCCAGGTACAAATACTATGTTCCAGGCCAACATTCCTTAATGTAAATCACATCCACTGCCATCCCAGAATCGAGGTCTCTACTTACCTTCTCTTAAAAAGAAATTAAGTTAGTCTGGCAAGATCTATTGAACATAAAACCATGCTGGCACAAACTCATAGTATTATGATTTGCTATGAAGTCCAGTATCTTATCCTTTGAAAAGCTTTCCTATCACTGACGTCAGACTAACTGGCCTATAGTTTTGAGGCTGAGAACGGGATCCTTTTTTGAATAGAGGCACCACATTAGCAATTCGCCAGTCTCTCGGCACTATGCCAGATCTCAATGAATCCTGAAAAATTAAGTAAAGAGGTTTGGCAATCACAGAGCTAAACTCGCTAATTACCCTGGGATGAATACCATCTGGCCCCGGACCTTTGTTAATCTTAACATGTTCTAGTCTCTTTTGAATTTCCTCATGTGTGAACCATGCATCATTAATTGTATTACTAGAATTGGTACTGTTAAGAAGGAAACCTTCACTTACTGGTTCCTCATTTGTGTAGACAGATGAAAAATATGAGTTCAGAATCTGCGCTTTTATTATGTTTTCATCAACCAGCTGACCCCCCTCTGATAGTAAGGGTCCCACCCCTTCCTGCTTCATTTTTTTACTATTAACATATTTAAAAAATTATTTTGGATTTTTTTTACTGCTTGCTGCAATATCCTTTCTATATCAATTTTAGCTTGCCTCATAGCTTCTTTGCATGATTTATTGGCCTCCTTGTACCTTATAAATGTCGGCTGTCCCAGCTAACTTGAAAGCCTTAAAAGCACGTCTTTTCTTACCCACCTCAACACCAACGCTTCTATTGAACCAAAAAGGTTTTGCTTTGCAACGATGTTCCTTGCTTACAAGTGGAATATACTGACAAGTATATTTATTAAGCAGCATTTTAAAGACTTCCCATTTTTGTTCTGTGTTTAACCCTGTGAAAAGCATTTCCCACTTAATATGTTGCAGAGATGCCGTAATACTGTCAAAGTTTGCACGTCTGAAATTTAGTGTTTTAGTTACTCCCTTATAGAATTGCTTCTGCAACAGAATCTCAAAGGAGACCATGTTATGATCACTATTCCCTAAATGTTCACCCACACAAATGTTAGAGATGAGTTCAGTATTGTTAGTTATTACAAGGTCCAAAAGAGAGTTATTCCTAGTAGGTTCTTGAACGAGCTGGAATAAAAAGTTGTCATTCAGCATATTTACAAACCTACTAGCTTTTTCTGTCTTAGCAACTCCATTACCCCAGTCAATGTCTGGATAATTGAAGTCACCCATAGCAACAACTTGACCCAGCTGTGAAGCCGCTTGTATCTGCAAGAGTAGCTGGGCTTCATACTCGACACTTATACGAGGTGGTTTATAGCATACACAAATGATAATTCTTTTTGTTACCTTTTGCCCAGTCAAAATCTCTACCCAGAGTGATTCTACACCCTCACCAGTGCCAGCTATTGTTATTTCTTTAGCGCATGGCTTTAATTCAGGCTTTACATACAAACACACTCCTCCACACTTTTTAATCCCTCTGTCCCTCCTAAAAAGGGTGTAACCATTTAAATTCACAATCCAGTTACATGTTTCATCCCACCAGGTCTCAGTGATACCAATTATATCATAATTTTTAGAGCATGCAATTAATTCTAGGTCTCCCATTTTACCTGACAAACTCTGTGCATTTGCCAGCTTACAGCGGAGGTTACTACTTTTACTTTTGAAATTTGCATTACTTAGTGGAGAATTATATGTAAAGTTAGTATTATTCTGTTTTCCTTGTAACAGAGAGACCTCCTTAGCTGGTAAACTGTATGGCCCCCTCACTCCTCCCCCATGACCCCTTACTAACCCCACTGCCCCGTCTACCCTAGCTTCCCCATAATTCTTTATCTCACCCACCCCCCCTTGCCTAGTTTAAACACTCCTCCAACCTCTTAGCCATTCTTTCCCCCAGCACCGCGGACCCCCTTCCATTGAGGTGCAAACCGTCACGACTGTATAGGTTGTACCCCAACGAAAAATCAGCCCAGTGCTCTAGGAACCCAAACCCTTCCTTCCTACACCAAGACTTGAGCCACGCATTTAGCTCCCTAAGCTGTTTTCCTAAACTTGCACGTGGCACGGGCAAAATTTCAGAAAAGATGACATTGGAAGACCTTTCCATGATCTTAGAGCCTAGATCCCTGAAATCACTCTTTAAGGTCTTCCATCTACCATTTATTTTGTCATTAGTACCAATATGCACTAAGACAGCTGGGTCATGCCCAGCCCCACCCAATAATTTGTCTATCCGATCAACCACATGCCGAACCCTGGCACCAGGTAGACAGCAAACTGTTCGGTTGTAGCGATCTGGACGACAAATTACCCTATCCACTTTCCTAATAATTGAATCCCCTACAACCATAATCTGCTTAGGCCTGACTCTACTCTCCTCCCCACCACTACTAGAGAAACTGGTCTCCCGGCTGTTAGAGCCCCATCTAGAATTGCCAATCCAGAGTTCATACTCCCATGATCTTCACACAACCTGGCAAATTTGTTGCGATGTATAATCTCCGGATCAGCCTCCATTTTCCTTTTGCCCACCTTAGATTTTCTAACTGTCACCCAGCTAGCTGCCTCAACATCCTGCTGCTGTTCTGTTCCCCCCAAACTATCTGACCCCGCTAGGTCCTGCTCAGTGAGCAAAAGACTCCTTTCAAGATTGTCAATCGACCGCAGTGTTGCAATTTGTTGCTCTAGTGCTCTAACTTGAGCCTCCAAAGTGGTAATTTGCTCACAACCACCACAGAGGTAAGCATTTTGGATCTCTTGTTCCAAATCTGCATACATATGGCAGACTGTGCACTGAGTCAGACCTTCAATCTTGCTAGCACTCATTATCCCAGTTACAGATCAAAACAGGAAAAAATAAAAATTAGGGTTTAGAACAAAGTTTTGACCTAGTTTGAACCTCCTTTAGTTTTCAACTCTGGTGTTTATAACTCCACTTACAGATCACCCACTTAACTCCGGTGTTTATAACTCCACTTACAGATCACCCACTTAACTCCAGTGTTTATAACTCCACTTACAGATCACCCACTTAACTCCGGTGTTTATAACTCCACTTACAGATCACCCACTTAACGAGCAAACACTTAAGAGAAGCTAACACTAGAGCAGAGATCCCCAACCTTTTGAACCCGTGAGCAACATTCAGAAGTAAAAGGTGTTGGGGAGCAACATAAGCATGAAAAATGTTTTTGGGCTGCCAAATAAGTGATGTGATTGGCCATTTGGTAGCCCCTATATGGATTGTCAACCTACATTGAGGCTCTGTTTGGTAGTACATCTATTTTTTATACAACTAAAACTTGCCTCCAAGCCTGGAATTCAAAAATAAGCTCCTGCTTTGAGGCCACTGGGAGCAACATCCAAGGGGTTGGAGAGCAACTTGTTGGGGATCACTGCACTAGAGCAAGCTCCACTGGAGTCCCAGGGGTTCTATTTATACAGTCTGTTCAGGTGCAACTAATCAAACCCCACCCCCTCAAACGGAGGGAAAACTAACTGAAAAGTAAAGCAGGTTGTGACAAACTTGCTGTAAGCACACTAGCACACCAAACTTTGTTGTTTAGCACCCAAGAGAGAAAAAAAAAACCCTTTAAAAAATAAAACCACAGTAGTTAAATATAAACCTTATATAAGATGCTTGCTTTTATACAGGTGACCAGTAAATGCTACCTGCTGATTGGTTGTAATTTCTTTTATTACATTTGGGGGACTGATTCAGTAACAACTGCACTTGAATGAATGGATATTTGGAAGTGACTTAGAATTACATTTTCTTTCATTAAACAAAAAAAAATTAGTTTTTTAGGTGAATTTCCCCTTTAAACATTAAATATTGTTTTCACGCAACAACAGTTATAGAAATTTCGGGGACGATTACAGCTCTGCCGCTCCCAGACAGAAACCATCTACTTTACAATCAGTTGGTCCAAATTTCAGAAAATATAATTTTATAAGGGGGGGGGAAATTTGTGCAAAGTCAAATTTAACACAAGTTGTCTTTTTATTTGTCCTTTTCATGTACTTCAAAAATAAAACTTTGAAAAAACGAAGGATGAGAGTTAAGAGTTTTTTTCCCTGTGAATGGTTCTGCTAGTCACAAGTTTCCGTTATTAATGAATCTGGAATGGTGTTTACAAACTACAAAGAATTTGCATACTGCAATTGGTCAACTGCCTGTTTAAAGGGTAAGTTCCTCATGAAATGAATGAATTGGGCTGCTGTGCAGCTACTTGTGTAAAGCAGAAGTTTGGAACCTACGCTGTGCTGCCCTGTTGTCCTCCCAGGAGCCTTTGGGAGAAACACCTATGCTGTAGCCTGTAGGTACCAGGTGTGCATGTCTATTGGGGAAGGCGTTGGTATGAAATTGGCAGGAACCATATGACAGCGGTTTCTTTTACAACTCATTCAGTCAGGATGCTATAGAGTCAAAAAAAAGTCCCCATAAGAAAAAACACCCATTGACTTTAATGCATAAGGACAAAAAAGTCACCATAAGAAAAAAAACGCCCTTTGACTTTAATGTACTTGGAAAAAAAAAGTCACCATAAGAAAAAACGCCCAATGACTTTAATGCATTAGGACAAAAAAAGTTGCCATAAGAAAAAACAGGGTTCCCACTGCAGGGTGCCTCAATCAGGATTGCACCAAAAGAATCACGTGCAGGAGGCAAATTGTGACCAAGAACTTAGAGCCTCCCTCTATGCCCAAACAGCCTGTAACCATTGAGGGTTGCTGGACGCTTCATGGACAACACTTGCCATTGCTGCTTATGGATAAACTAACTGCAGCTTTCATTGGCTGCAACTGATCACCAAATGCTTAAAACATTGACTTAAAGGGCATGTAAAGGAAAAAAAATAAAATACAATTTTTAATTTCTTTAATTAAAAAGAAACCTATCTCCAATATACTTTAATTAAAAAATGTGTACCGTTTTTATAAAAACTGCTGTGGATAGGAATTGTCAGACGATCCCTAACTGCTCTGCAGAGAAACAATCATACTTATGAACAACAGGATGAGCCCCGCCATACTTTCCAGCCATGCAGAACTCAAGCAGCTTTGTTTGTTTCCCTGTAGAACAGTCGGCGACTGTGTAGAGATTTGTACTGAATTTTATTTTTGGCTTTACATCCCCTTTACTGTTTCCAACTCCAGCTGCAGGGACAAAGATCATGGAGCCAGATTTAAACAGATAAACTGGGATTCTATTTAGAGGATTATTTTGCTGCAGCCACTGGTTCTGCAGAGTAAGAGAAAGTTTGTATTAAACAATACAAAAACTATAAAATCCACATTAGATAGTGCAGTCTGCATATTCTGATTATTAATCAGTCTTGCTGTATCGGCTTCTGGCAGATATTATTTGACTTGTGCTGTTTTGATAATTTATGACGATCCCTAAGCAGCCCAGATCCCACTGAGCTTGTGCACAGTCTTGGTCTTGCAAAGATGTTTAACAAAGTTACAAGATGGTGACCCCCTGTGGCCAACTTTGATTAGGCTTGTGGTGCAGGAAATTCATGTTTATGTTTAGTATACAAAATACAGCATTTCTAGCCTTATTATATTTTATACTTTACTTCCCCTTTAATACAAACAGCTACACTCAATACGCCAGCGAACAGAGTTACTGACCCCGGAAAAGTATTCGATGCAGGATTTGCGTGCAGGTTTGGCTCAACCTGGGATTTTATTTCCAGGAAACAAGGGTATCTTGTTCCAATCAAGAATATTTAAAACTTCTGTTTTAATTTAGAAAAAAAAATGAAAAGACAAATTGCTTTTCCGCAGAGCGCCATTAGCGGTCCGGACTTCAAATACTGGGAAGCGACTTCCCCTATCAATAAAAGAGAAAAGGCTTGGTGGAGGCCCAAACCAGACAGTGGTGACTCAGAGCAGAAAATAAAAAACACAAAATTGGGAACTACGGGTGATAAAATGAATAATGCGACCGTCTGCTTCCAATTTGCGGAGGGAAAATGTAAATTCAGCTTGAAGGCCCCGTAAAAGCAAAAATGATTGATTTGACTTTACATACCATTAAATTACGCATATGAGAATATGTCTTTATTTGAAGCAGAAGTCCTGCTTTATTTGTGCCTAAGCTAGAGTTCTGCAGCGGGTCGGGTACCCGCAAAAACCTGCGGTACCCTGCGGGTTGAAGTTCCAGTCGCGGGTATAGATGCGGGTCGGCGGTTCTGCGGGTTGCAGGTCGCGCCGCAGGTTTTGTCAATACCGATTTTTACTCCTTTTTTTCTGATCACGCCTACTTTCGATGATGTCACTTCCGGTTTACAATAACAGCACTTCCTGAGTCTTGATGGTCAGCGGGTCCGGGTTGCGGATAAGGTACTTGCGGGTCGGGTATCGGGTCCAAGCGGGTAAGAATGCGGGTTGCGGATTGCAGGTTGCGGGTACGGGTTCCAAAAAAAAGACGCGCGCAGGACTCTAGTCTAAACAAAGCCCTGCCCACTTTAATGTGTCCAATAGGACTTTAGAGCTGCACAATGGTAATGATAGGGTTAGAGAGATAACAACAGTGGGGTAAATTGGGAAGGGTAGAGTAGTATAAAAGTGAGAAAGCGAACAGGGCACTTACCTCACTGAGAACGGATGTTTTCTTGGCCACTTCCATCTGATACAAGCGCACCCATTCCCACGGGACTGAAATGAACAGGCAGAGGATGATGAAGAGAGTGAACATTTGATTCCAAGTGGCCAGTAGAGGGCGGTGCCACCCTGCCGGGGCATGTAACACTGGGACAGACGTTCTCCTGACCACACCCTTTGTACAGTGTTTTGACCCTTGCCATAAGCCCATGGAGAAAGCCACAATATAACACATAAGGGAGGCGGAGAGGAAAGCCTTGGAGTAAATATTCCACGTTGGGAATGGAGACCTCATGGACCAAGGGGGCGGAAAGTCATTCTCTGCCTCTGGGAAACCCACAATCAAGTATCGTATAAAATCAATTTTGTTTGAAATCCAGAGAGAGATTGAGTCCATGATCTGTTCTCAGTGTCCAAAATCTGGCCTCCACTAATATTTCTGGAACAAAAGTGCAGGACAACATATTAATAGGTAAAATATACTAATAGGTTTAAAAGCAGAAAGTCATTAGGGGGAAATAGACAAGGGGTAGCACTAAAAGTCACAATATAGCACAAGGTACAGAGTGGGTGCAAGGCAGCCCCGTGCTTACTTTGTATCGGCAAACCGTAACTTGCACATCTGGATATTGTGCTAGTTAGGGGGTGAGTAAGGAACAGGATTGGGTAGAAGCTGTGTGGACCAAGCGGTGGGGGAAGGAGGCTGGATGAGCAAGAAGATGGAAGGCAGATGATAGGGTGCTGGGCAAAGTAGTATTATTTGCCTTGGGTGCCAATACTACTAGCCAGTTACTGGATGGATTATTATCCCCATTGCAAATATATGTATTCTACGTACCACTTCTCCCTACTATACCTGCTATCCCACAGTCACACTCCCTTCCCAGAGCCTATTATCCACTGTTACTATAGACATCAGCTCTCCCTACTATACCTGTTATCCCACAGTCACACTCCCTTCCCAGAGACTATTTAACCGCTGTTACTATTGGCACCATCTCTCCCTACTATACCTGCTATCCCACAGTCACACTCCCTTCCCAGAGACTATTATCCCACTGTTACTATAGACACCATCTCTCCCTACTATACCTGTTATCCCACAGCCACACTCCCTTCCCAGAGACTATTATCCCACTGTTACTATAGACACCATCTCTCCCTACTATACCTGCTATCCCACAGTCACACTCCCTTCCCAGAGACTATTATCCACTGTTATTATAGACACCATCTCTCCCTACTATACCTGCTATCCCACAGTCACATTATTTCCCAAAACTGATGGCCTAAGAGAGCCTAATATTTAGCCCAGGGAATTTGCCTCATTTGCTATTTGCAAGACCATAATGACATTCAAATCTTCATCCACCTGTGATGTGTTTGTAGCAATTACGCTGTCAATTCAAGAAACATGGGAATGTACATCTGTGCTGTCATGCTGTTGTTACAGTAACATGATCGCTAAACACACATCACACCGCTCATTATAATCCTGCTCTCATGTCTGGATTCCAGGAAAGAGAGAACACGATCAAGCTCAGCATTATCTTATTAGAGCAACAGCAAACAATTTCCAATTGGGAAATAACCCCCTGAAATTAGCTACCAGGCTGCAATCTAAAATGCTACCTGGTTGTTATGGTTCACTGACCCCGGCAACCAAGAAGCTAACATTTTGTGATGGTTCAGTTTTATTGTTACGGATACTATCTATTGCTGATGTTTCTGTAGAGACCCTCTCCTTTTCACCCTCCATTCTGACTAGTTAACGCTATAAAAAAAAAGAGCAGAAATACTAAGCGAGTGTTAAGTTGCTGGCACCACCCAGTGGATAACAGGTGACATGACCCGTATTTACTAGTTGAGGAATCCCACTGTGCAACAATGTAACACAGCTCATTCATTTGGGAACAATGTACCACATCAGTGGAGACGGCGCATAGTCATGTGTGATGCAGCGGAGCAGCGTGTTCCAAGAATAGGACTTCTTATGCAATCTCGGTATATCTGCTCTCCAGAAATATGAACAAACAACAATATGTGTAAAGGAGGGTATAGATTGGTGACCAGGTAGGCTCTGACTGCTTAGCCCATCACTTGACCCCAATAAACTTGTGGTTCACCCCGCTTCACTGTTATACCAACTTAATTTTACGTTTGTATACGAATGTATTGTAATTAAATAATTACGAACTATAATTAAATTTAAGCATATAGTTCGAAATATGTTTAATGACAGCCTAGTTGTTTACATCATAAGGATTGTACACTCAGGGTATGGACACACATACGTTTCTACGCTGCGTTTTCGGCAGTTTTTAATAAAGCTGACCACAGCTTTAATACGCTTAGCGGTTTCAAGTTTAGGCAATGGCACTTACGCTAGCGTATTTACACGGCGGTCAGCTCTCGGCACGGACCACTCCAAAAACACCATGGAGCAAATTCACTAACCTCCGGAAATTCGCCAGCGACGGCTTCACTCGCATTGCCACACTTCGCCAGGACAACGCTAATTCACTAAAATGCGAAGCTGCGTCCAGGGCGTCAAATGTTGGTGAAGTTGCGCTAGCATTAATTCGGCAAGCAAAGCGAAGTTGCGCTAGCGTTGGCTAATTTGCATACGCCGGGAAGTTAAATTTGAATGGACGTATATGTTGCAGCAAATACATTACACAAGCCCAGGGAACCTTAATAAAATAAAATAAAGCTGTTATATTGCCCTACACATGAGCCCAGTGTATAGTTTATGTGCCATATTTAAGGAAATGTAGGGGGAAAGCCGGGTACCCTAAAAAAAAATTTACGATCTTTTGCAGCCTATTACCCTGAAAAACGGAAAACTCACCAGCGTTTTTTGGTTACTCTTATCTACTCTATTGCACTTCGCCTGGTCTGAGGTGTCGAAGGCAAGTCTGGCGCAAGAGGTAACGTTCAGTAAAATACGCATCTTAGTGAATTTGCGGAGTTACGTCCATTTACCAGAGCGAAAATTCGCCTGGCGTTAGAGTGTGAAGTAACGCTACAGCCTATCCCCTTCGCTAGCGAATTTACGCCAGCGTTAGTCACTTTGCCCTATAGTAAATTTGCCCCTATAAATATCCGCATGTGTCCCCGGGGTCTTAGGTTTTGGAGAAGAGCTGCTTGGCTTGTAATGTACTTGCTGAGATATTCTCATCATTATAGTCATCACATATGTCTCAAGTCCCCCAAAATGTTCCAGACAAGATCATCATCATCTGAGACCAGACGGCCTGGAGGATTCGTCACAGAACATGGACTAAAGTAAACTAGGATTTTAATCTCCGATTGGTCAAAACTGAAGCCTTTGTAGACCCCCTTACAGGGGTATAAAAGGACCAACACTTGAGGACTGTTTTTGGAATGCTTATGTACAACTTGTGTCGTACGCGAGTGTCATTCCGCGCGAATAACCTTTATCGGATTTCATGGAGGAGATTTCCTCATTAAATAAAGAGACTGGTTGCCTGACAACTAGCCCTCCTGTGTTTGGTGCCAACCTCTCTAACCAACACTGGGCAGTCACAACTGGAGAGACTAGACGAAAGAGGAATCCAGGTTCTTATGCTTGGCCCATGAACCAGATGGATGGAGAGCATACAAGGGGCCACACACTGTATGACCACCTTTCTCGAATGAGCCCAAAAGATCAGACCAGCAAGAAGTAGCTTCCTATAAACCATGTACCGCCCAACATGGGGCAATTCCTGAAACGACTGGCAGCTTTGCAAGTATAGTGTAGGGAACATCTCCAAGCTAAGCAAGTTATTCATGCTGAGTCCCAAATGGATGGAATAAGGTTAAACAATTAGTTGTACCAAGAGAAAACTGAAGGATCAAGTCAATTCTCACTTAATATAAATTGTCTGTGCACTAAAGCAATGCTGGGAATTGTTTAATACAATCATCGTTTGGCAGCTATGATTTTTCCCGCATGTGCAGGGATGTCAGTGGATGTGACATCACAACGCAACTTTATGGGACTTCCGTTCCTTCTGCACCTCTGCCGCCAGATTTCAAGGGAAAGTATCCGGTGGCAGAGATTTTGTTTCTGTTAATTTGATTAACCTATACCTGTAGGCATCAGAAGCCCCTTTGTTCCTATATGGTAAATATGCCCTTGATGCCTTGGGTTGGTAGCTCTACAGCACTCAGGGTGTTGTAAACCCTTATCTCCCAGTAAATATTTCAGTGCAGCAGTCCTGCCCTGCTTTATGGCTAAGATTCTAGCTATCTGTATAACAGAGTATTCTGTTCCAGTGGCTGCACAAATCCTATCTGATCCCAACTGTAAACAGCAGTCCTGTCCTGCTTTATGGCTGAGATTCTAGCTATCTGTATAACAGAGCATTCTGTCCCAGTGGCTGCACAGATCTTATCTGATCCCCATTGTAAGCAGCAGTCCAGTCCTGCTTTATGGCTGAGATTCTAGCTTTCTGTATAAAAGGGCATTCTGTTCCAGTGGCTGCACAGATCCTATCTAATTCCCATTATAACCAGCAGTCCTGTCCTGCTTTATGGCTGAGATTCTAGCTATCTGTATAACAGAGCATTCTGCCCCAGCGGCTGCACAGATCCTATCTGATCCCCATTGTAACCAGCAGTCCTGTCCTGCTTTATGGCTGAGATTCTAGCTTTCTGTATAAAAGGGAATTCTGTTCCAGTGGCTGCACAGATCCTATATGATACCCATTGTAAGCAGCAGTCCTGTCCTGCTTTATGGCTGAGATTCTAGCTACCTATATCCCCACTAAAGAATGATGATCATATGAGCTCCCACCAGGTAAACGGTGCCTCACTGAGAAGTGATTTTAAATAGGGATGGGCGAATTTGACCTGTTTCGTTTCGGCGAAATGTCGCCCATTAAAGTCTATGGGCATCAAAAAAATTGTCGCTCGGCAAAATTGTTTTGACGCACGCCTTTTATTTTTTTTCACTCATCACCACACCATACAAGTCTATGGGTGTCATTTTCGCGGCGAAACAAGGCGAAAAAATTCGCCCATCCCTCATTGTAAATCAACAAAGATCAGTTCAGCCCAAAAAAAAATCTTATGAAACCACAATGTTATGCAAGTAATTAATGACTGTTACATAAATTGCCTCGCATGCTTCAGAACACCAGCACTACTAAATAAATGCCATCAATGGACCAGTGCCATAGTGAATACAGGCATTTTGGGATTTTCCCACACAGCCTTTCATCAGATCCCAGGCCACCTGTTCTTCATTTGGAGGCAGTAACCTGTAAATCCCGGGTCCGCAGCATTAAACTCAAAGCAAAACATGGATTCCTTTCCCGCAGTTTGCAAAAAAATGTGGATCTTTTCCATCTGTCTGGGGGTTGTGTCTGCGCCAGCAAATATGTTATGTAAAGATACTTGGAATCAGCTCAAAGTGGCCTTGGAAAAACACTGGCAGGAAAGATAATTTAATAAAGTGTGGATCAGCTCGCCCTGTATTTATTTATTCACTGCTGTTTTCCTTCCCACTCTACTTCCAGAAACATGGATCCCAGTGAAATAAAGTCATCAACAGAGACTGGCATCTGACAGCATGATCCTTTGCTCCGGTTCCCTTCTTCCAAAAGGACAAAAGGGAAAATGTATCACTTTCAGTTCAATAGAAGAATGGGGAACGTCCATCACAGAAATTCTACTCTGTATTTCTATATATCTATATATACAGTAAGGCCCATAAATCTTTTGACAGAGAGAACTTTTTTCTAATTTTGGTTCTGTACATTACCTCAATGAATCTTAAATGAAACAACTCAGATGCAGTTGAACTGCAGACTTTAATTCAGTGGGTTGAACAAAAAGATTGCATAAAAATGTGAGAAACTAAAGCCTTTTTTTAACATAATCACTTCATTTCAGGGGCTCAAAAGTAATTGGACCATTGACTCAAAGGCTATTTCATGGGCAGGTTTGAGCAATTCATTCATTATGTCTCTCCATGCAGGTGAAACAAGTCATCCTTAAACTGCAAAAACAGAAAAAAACCATTCGAGAAATTGCTACAATATTAGGAGTGGCAAAATCTACAGTTTAGTACATCCTGAGAAAGAAAGAAAGCTCTGGTAAACTCAGCAACACAAAAAGACCTGGACGTCCATGGAAGACAACAGTGGTGGATGATCTCAGAATCATTTCCATGGTGAAGAGAAACCCCTTCACAACAGCCAAACAAGTGAACAACACTCTCCAGGAGGTAGAGTATCGATATCCAAGTCTACCATAAAGAGAAGACTGCATGAAAGTAAATACAGAGGGTGCACTGCAAGGTACAAGCCACTCATAAGCACCAAGAATAGAAAGGCGAGATTGGACTTTGCTGAAAAAAAAAAAAACATCTAAAAAAGCCAGCACAGTTCTGGAAAAAAGTTCTTTGGACAGATGAAACCAAGATCAATCTCTACCAGAATGATGGCAAGAAAAAAGTATGGAGAAGGCGTGGAACAGCTCATGATCCAAAGCATAGCACATGATGTGTAAATCATTCGGGAGGCAATGTGATGGCTTGGGCGTGCATGGCTGCCAGTGGCACTGGGACACTAGTGTTTATCCATCATGTGACACAGGACAGAAGCACAAGAATGAATTCTGAGGTGTTCAGAGACACTGTCTGCTCAAATCCAGCTAAATGCAGTCACATTGATTGGGAGGGGTTTCATAATGACCCAAAACATACAGGCAAAGCAGCCCAGGAGTTTATTAAAGCAAAGAAGTGGAATATTCTTCAATGGCCAAGTCAGTCACCTGATCTGAACTCAATTGAGCTGCATTTCCCACAAACAAACAGCAACTGAAAAAAGGAGGAAATCCAGAATCTGGTGATGTCCATGAGTTCAAGACTTCAGGCTGTCATTGCCAGCAAAGGGTTTTCAACCAAGTATTAGAAATGAACATTTTATTTTGAGTTTTTCAATTTGTCCAATTACTTATGAGCCCCTGAAATGAAGTGATTGTGTTAAAAAAAAGACTTTAGTTCCTCACATTTTTATGCAATCTTTTTGTTCAACCCATATCATATATGCACATAATATAACTGTATAATATATAGGCACAGATATACCCCCATCTTTCCCCAACCACTGTCACAGTGTAACCCCCATATCATATATGCACATAATGTAACTGTATAATCTATAGGCACAGATATACCCCCATCTTTCCTCCAACCACTGTCACAGTGTAACCCCCATATCATATATGCACATAATGTAACTGTATAATATATAGGCACAGATATACCCCCATCTTTCCTCCAACCACTGTCAGAGTGTAACCCCCATATCATATATGCACATAATGTAACTGTATAATATATAGGCACAGATATACCCCCATCTTTCCTCCAACCACTGTCACAGTGTAACGCCCATATCATATATGCACATAATGTAACTGTATAATATATAGGCACAGATATACCCCCATCTTTCCTCCAACCACTGTCACAGTGTAACCCCCATATCATATATGCACATAATGTAACTGTATAATATAAAGGCACAGATATACCCCCATCTTTCCCCCAACCACTGTCACAGTGTAACCCCCATATCATATATGCACATAATGTAACTGTATAATATATAGGCACAGATATACCCCCATCTTTCCTCCAACCACTGTCACAGTGTAACCCCCATATCATATATGCACATAATGTAACTGTATAATATAAAGGCACAGATATACCCCCATCTTTCCCCCAACCACTGTCACAGTGTAACCCCCATATCATATATGCACATAATGTAACTGTATAATATATAGGCACAGATTTACCCCCCAATCACTCTCACAGCTGATGTTGGTAGTTGGTACCCCCAAACCCAGATTACAAGCTCTATAAGATTTGGTTTAAAGGTTATAAGTGATATATAATTGTGGCACAGAGTTTAGTATGGAGGAAGGGAATGTGTTGCCTGTGGGAGATTTAACACCTTGGCACACAGTTGGCACCAATTGAATCCAATATTATTTGGCACAACTTTGCAGACAAAGCTCTCTGTGTTCCAGCCTCATTAACTGTGATAAATTATTTTCAGGCAAATAACATGGACCTTTGGATAATCACTGTTTACCTTTCAAACTCATTAACACAGCAATGCAAGAAATGAAGACAAAACAAGGAATAAATGCCGATGGCACAGAGTGCCCAAGCTTATGTTGAGAAGAATTTGCATGGGGGGAAGAAAGTTACAGCTGTTGGGTAGCTGGAACCTCAAAAACACGGGTCCATACTTGTAAGGGTTGGAGGCAATGCAGTTGTCCAACAGCCTATGATTGCCCTAAGTTGTACTTCAGATTGAGCCACCATCTTGTCCTGCTGTCGCCATCTTGTGTGTCACTGCTATTTTGATCTACATTTACCAACACCTTGACCTTCCTCCTGTACAACTGTTTCCATCTATTAAGTTGCAGGTAAAACTTAGTCCCTTTGTAAAATGTATAATGAAGAATTCTTAATGAATCAGATAAAAATTGAGCGTAGGACTGGCCAGATATGGGATGACTTTGACGTAGTTGGCCAGCTTAAATATATTGCAGAATATGGACAAACAATCCCTGTGTTGTTTAAAGGGTAAGGCATTTTTTAGTAGTTTTATGCACAAAATGTCTCAATGTTTTAAATATATTGATAATGGGTTGAGTTTAGAGGATCTCTTGTATTTGTCTATATGTATTTTGTGGTCACAGCCTCATTGCACCCCCGCCTAATGGTTTTAAAAACTAGTGGTGAGCACAACTTTCCCTTGTCTGGAGATCCAAGGGTCCACCAGAAGACATGACTTTCAGGACCCTGCTGCTACCAACCACTACTCTCCACCCACACCTCGCCCCACCTCTAGAAAGGATTCGTACGATTTTCGAACCGTGTGTGGAGAGTCCCGTCATTTTTCGTCCGGTGGAGATCAGTCGTTTGGTCGATCGGACAGGTTAGAAAATTTCTGTCGGCTGCCGATAATATCTCTGCGTGTATTGCCGATCGTACGATTTTCAGTGGGAGACTGTCACTAGCTTTGGTTGGACATAGATATCGTACGATTGCTGTCAGGGGCAGAACATTGCTGATCTGTTCTTTAACTAATCTGACTGGTAAGACTTTGATCTGAATGGTTAGTGGCGGGTCGGGAGATGGGAAAGTCCGATCGTACGATGATTCGTACGATCGGATCTTTGCATCTATGGCCAGCTTAAGGCAACTGAGCCGGTTTACTCTTCAACTGCTTTCACTGATGCTGTTCAACTAAACTTAAGTTTTAAATCTTTTAATTACCTCCCTGCAAGTGATGCCACGGTTAGACAAAATGTGGATTAATGGGTACAGAGATCTTTTCAATTAGGTTCATAAACGGTGCCAAATGTCAGGTTTTGTTTTACCTGTGAGAAAGAACATAATCCCACTGCGGTGATCCGCAGCCTCCACACTGCCAACAATGAAAGCTCTCCTCTGTGTTTATATATAATGATGTCATGAATCATTTGTTATTTATTTTCATTCACTACTTTAATCCTTCTCTCATGGTCCTTCTCCACCCCCTTATTTCTCTCCATTTTGCATTCCCTCCTTCTCCTCTTTCTATTCTACCTACCTGTCTGGTCTTACTCTCTAACCACCTCACGTCTCCATTTGTCCCTCAATTTCCTAACCCCTACCACTTCTCTTTTCTTCTGTCTCTCACCACCTTCCCTTTCCCCCTGCTTAACCTTATTCTCCACATTCTCCCTCTTGTCTCCCCTTCTATATTTATTCTCATTATTTGTCTCTTCTTTTTCCTAACCCCTTTCCTTTCTCTTCTCTCATTCCATCTGGTGTTTTCCTATTCTCCCCTTCTATGTTTCTTGCCTCCTTCCCATTTGACTCTCTACTCCTTAACCCCCTTTCCTTTCTTATTCTTCCTCCAACTATTTTGCCTTACTCTCCCCCATCTTCCCTCTTCTTTAAATTTTTATATTTCCCCTCTCCATTTTACGCTCTACTCCCTAACCCCTTTTTTCTTTCTGTCCTCTTATTTCCTTTGCGGTTCTCCCTGTTTGTTCCTATTCTCCCCCACCCTTTCTTTTGTCCACTCCTTTTTTCTTTAACCACATTGTTGCCTTTCCTCTCTACTTTTGCCTCTCATTACCCCTTCCCTTTGTTATTTAACCCACCCCCTTTTAATCTAAAGCTGGCCATAGACGCAAAGATCAGATCGTACGAATCGAGGATTTGTGCGATTTCTGTCGGCTGTGGGTAATATCTCTGCGTGTATTGCCGATCGTACGATTTTCAGAGGGAGACTGTCACCAGCTTTGGTCGGACATAACTTTCCTACGATTGCTGTCAGGGGCAGAACATCGGCTGATCTGTTCTTTTGTACTTTGTTTGATCTGAATGGTTAGTGGCAGGTCGGGAGATGGGGAAGTCTGATCGTATGATGATTCGTACAATCGGATCTTTGCGTCTATGGCCAGCTTTACACTCCACTAGTGTTCCCCTATAATGCCATTATATTCCCATCAGAAACAGAGCAGCAATATGAGGATTAGTTAAAGGATAAATGTTTGATATGAGGCATAACAAAAGTGGTGAAAAGGTGATACCTTTGTTGGTTAACTAAGATGATAACCATAGCAAGCTTTCAGAACATTTCAGTTCCTTCTTCAAAGCCGATTACCTCAAACTACAATGAGGATTACAAGAATCTGCAAGATTTACTGAACCCTGGGTGTCTAACAAACAGTATATTTAGAACTGTCCAGTCTTGGGATACCCATATACAGTATTTATAATAAACCTTAAGGTGGCCATACATGGGCTGAGTATAGCTGGCAACAGACAAGGTCGGCAGCTTATTGCCCCTCCTAACGGGCTTCCGCCATCGATATCTGGCCAAAGAATTCCTGTCAGATCGAGGACTGCATGCCTTCGTCATTACCTTGATGACCGTGATCGGATCAGCCTGATATTGTCTGCCTCAAGGTGGGCATATTGGGGAAAGATCCACTCATTTGGCTACCTCGCCAAACGAGAGGAGCGTTACTTATTTAGCCACCTTTAGAGTCCTAAATGGGATGCTGAAAACCATTAGAGCAGGGGTCCCCAACCACTGGGCCGCAGCCTACTGCCGGGCCACCGACATACTTGAACTGGGCCACAGAGCCGATTCAGAATTTGAAGCGGGCGCATCCAAATTTGATACATAGCGCCCTAAAATGTAACTCCCCATATATGCACATAATGTAACTGTATAATATATAGGCACAGATATACCCTCATCTTTCCTCCAACCACTGTCACAGTGTAACCCCCATATCATATATGCACATAATGTAACTGTATAATATATAGGCACAGATATACCCCCATCTTTCCTCCAACCACTGTCACAGTGTAACCCCCATATCATATATGCACATAATGTAACTGTATAATATATAGACACAGATATACCCCCATCTTTCCCCCAACCACTGTCACAGTGTAACCCCCATATCATATATGCACATAATGTAACTGTATAATATATAGGCACAGATATACCCCCATCTTTCCCCCAACCACTGTCACAGTGTAACCCCCATATCATATATGCACATAATGTAACTGTATAATATATAGGCACAGATATACCCCCATCTTTCCTCCAACCACTGTCACAGTGTAACCACCATATCATATATGCACATAATGTAACTGTATAATATATAGGCACAGATATACCCCCATCTTTCCTCCAACCACTGTCACAGTGTAACCCCCATATCATATATGCACATAATGTAACTGTATAATATATAGGCACAGATATACCCCCATCTTTCCTCCAACCACTGTCACAGTGTAACCCCCATATCATATATGCACATAATGTAACTGTATAATATATAGGCACAGATATACCCCCATCTTTCCTCCAAGATATACCCCCATCTTTCCTCCAACCACTGTCACAGTGTAACCCCCATATCATATATGCACATAATGTAACTGTATAATAAACAGGCATAGATATACCCTATTTTATATTGGCCTTTGTTAGTATCACTGAATGAGATTTCCTATTTAAAAAGATGCCTAAACCACACAACTGTTTTTAAAGCCATTTTGTAAAATATGGAAATGTATCAGCAGGGCAAGGTACTAAGATATTCTAAGAAAGGAAGAAACTTGTGTGGAGCTCATTTGATGTTAATTCGATCTGGCAAGGAAACAGAATGGTTAGGAAAGGTTATCTGATACACACAGTATTGTATAAACTGCCAGTTTGAACAGATTAGGAAGATTAACGTGATGGCTCTCTGGCTCTCTCTAGAGGCTGCAGTGTATATTGCAAGATACTCTGATATTCCGTTTCATCCTACAGGTATGGGACCTGCTGGGGACCTAAGGTTTTCTGGATAACAGATGTTATCCTTAAGTCTACTAGGAAATCATGTAATTATATCTTAGTTGGGATCAAGTACAAGCTACTGTTTTGTTATTACAGAGAAAACGGAAATTATTTTAAAAAATTTGGATTATTTGGATAAAATGGAGTCTATGGGAAATGTCCTTTCCATAATTCGGAGCTTTCTGGATAAAGGGTTTCCATATAACGGATCCTATACCTGTACCAGAGAACACCACAGTTTAAGGGTAAGGGTAAGGGCAGGAGGGAAGATTCAGGGAGATTAGTTGCCCCGGTGACAAATCTCCTCTTCTTCAGGGCCACAATCTCCCCGAACTGCCTTCCCCTACCTTCCCACCGGCTATAATGAAAAATTGCCAGCGGGATGGCACTCGCGGCGCTTCGTTTCCGAACTTCTGGCAACTTCGGAAAATGAATCGCACTGAGTGCCATCCTGCTGTAGATTTTTCATTATAGTCGGCGGGAAGGTAGGAGAAGGCAGTTCGGGGAGATTGTCGCCCTGTAGAAGAGGAGATTTGTCACCGGGGCAACTAATCTCCCCGTGTGCCCTTACCCTTATTGTGATCATCTTGAAAAAGGAGCTAAAATGTTCTGAAAGCTTGCTATGATTATCTTAGTTAGCCAATAGGTATCACCTTTATACAAAAGGGTTGCCCTGCAACAGACCAAGAAAGCAATGAAGTATAAGGGCAGGGGCAGACAGGCAGATTCGGGGAGTTTTTAGTCCCCTGGCGACTAATTGCCTCTTCTTCGGGTGACTATCTCCCTAAACTGCCTTCCCCTTGCTATAATGAGAAAACGCCAGCGCAATGGCACTTGCGGCGCTTCGATTTCCGAAGTTGCCTCACGAGGAAACTTTGAGCGACTTTGGAAATCGAAGCACCGCGAACGAATTGTAGCAGGCGATTTTTCATTTTAGCAGGCGGGGAGATTGTTGCCCTGAAGAAGAGGCAATTAGTCATCAGGTGACTAAATCTCCCCGAATCTGCCGTGTGCACCTGCCCTAAATGTTACAAAGGGCAGAAGCCAAGATAATTCTTAGCCCTTTAGGACACAAGGAATATTTGGAAAATAAACAGACTGAGCTATAAATTATACAAGCGGAAGAGGTAACAGGGGGGATAAGAAGGAATGTCGGGTGGGTGGGGGAAAGGGGTCGTATAAAGGGAAAGAACGTTACAGAAAGTTCTGATTGGGGGGTCTTTGAAATCACCTGAGCTGAACACACATTCTTTGTACAAGGGAATCTCACAATGGTCTCATTCACTCACAGAGCCAAGAGAGTGACCCCGGCAGGTGTACGGGCCAGTGAATGTGGAAATGGGAGAGTTGATTTGGGGGTCAGTGGTGTTGAATTTGACTCAATTACTTATATGGAAATAATGTGCAATTTCAACCCCTTAGAGGATGTTCAACTACAACCCCCCTGAAAACCCCAAATCCCCTTTGGCCTTATCCAGTGAAAACATTATCTCATGCAGGTGTGTACCTGAAGTTTTTATACTTATATGGGATCTGTTCTCCGGAAACCTCTGGAAAGGCCGTCTCCCATAGACTCCATTTTAACCAAATAGCCCCAATTTTTAAAAAATTATTTCCTTTTTCTCTGTAATAATAAAACAATACCTTGGATTTGATCCAAACCAAGATATTAAAAAACCTTATTGGAAGCAAAACCAGCCTATTGGGTTTATTATGTTTAAATGATTTTCTAGGGCAGGGGCACACGGGCAGATTCGGGGAGATTTAGTCGCCCGGCGTCTAATCACCTCTTCTTCGGGACGACAATCTCCCCGAACTGCCTTCCCCCTGCTATAATGAGGAAACGCCAGCGCAATGGCACTCGCAGCGCTTCGATTTCCTAAATCGCCTGAAGTTGCCTCACAATGAATCTGCCCATGTGCCCCTACTCTTATGGTATAAAGGTCCAAATTATGGAAAGATCCATTATCCCTAAAACCCCAGGTCCTGGGTATTCTGGATAACAGGTCCCATATCTGTATATGCATTTTTTTTTTATTTATATATCACTACTTATGTACGCAGCACTGTACAGTAGATATAGGTGACTCAGACCATTACCAGTTGCTCCAACATAAACCAGTAGGGGTTTTAGGCTAATGTCCCCTCAATACACGGATACATAATCCCTTATCTAGAATATAATCCCTGACTAGTTGTGCTGGGATGAATAGCAGTATAATGATATCACACTGATCTGCTCTACTCCAGGCAGATTTGTCCCTAACAGGATTTACACAAGGGAATAATCGGACTTTCCCTGTGACCATATGCCTCCCGGGTTTCCAAACATAAGAAGCTATTTATAAGATGCAAATAAAAAAATTTGTAATACCGGCCCTGGCATTGGCAGGTGTTTTACCGGCTAGGGTTGCCACCTGGTCGGTAAAAATGACGCTTCATGGCAATGTTATTTATAGGGAAAACCCATAAAAATATAGGAAGGCCGGTATTTTTTTCCTGAAAAGGTGCCAACCCTAGTTGGGTGGTCACAACAGGCCCCCTCAGCAGGTTTTATTTGCTGATAGGTAACCCCTTATATGGATTTGAAAAAGATTGACGCCAATACCTTGTCTGCTGCAAATGGGGGGTTCCCAATCTTTATTCCATGGTGCTCATGACACTTCACAGTGATCAAACGTTTCGGGACCACATGGCCCATGCTCAGTGGATAGCTCTGTTTTTTCCCTGAGCATCCCCTCCCCCTCTGCCCAGTTCCCTGCCCTGTGATGTCATCACCCCACCTCATATGATGTCACCACCTACACCCCGGTCTGGAGGCCCGGTTTTATTCCAGGAAAAAGTTGTCAACCCTAAACTGCCCAACCCCATGTTCCTCTGTGAGGGGTCTGCCATATTTATGCGGCAGTACTCGGGTTAGCATTAGAAACCGACAGTTGGAGAAGAGACAATCAGTCGACGCGACCCATAGGTAACTTTTGATGGACATTAATATTTGAACAATAGAGTTTTAGGGGCAGATTTATCAAGGGTCGAAGTTAAAAAAACTTCGGACTTCACATTCAAAAAGACCAATCGAACAGAGGTCGAAGATTTTGGGGTCGAAGTGGGCCGAATTTGGCCTACTTCAAATCGTATGATCATACTTCGATCAAAGTTTTTTTTTTAACTTCGACCTTCGATCTCCCAAACTCCCCCAACTGCCTCCATTCAGGTTCTAGGAGGTCCCCCATAGGCTTAAACAGCACTTCGGCAGCTTTTAGGTGGCGAATGGTCGAAGTTTTAAAGAGACAGTACTTCAAAAACAATTTGACCTTTTTTTCAACTTCGAATCGAACTATGACTATTCCCTAGTCGATGTACACAAAACATAGCTTAAAATTCGAAGTTTTCCACTTCGAAACTTCACCTCGACCTTTGATAAATCTGCCCCTTAGGGGCAGATTTATCAAAGGTCGAAGTTCGAAGTTAAAAAAACTTTGAATTCAAAAAGACGAACCGAATGGAGGTTGAAGTTTTTGGGGTCGAAGTGGGCTGAATTTGGCCTACTTCAAATCGTACTTCGATCAAAGTTTTTTTAACTTCGACCTTCGATCTCCCAAATTCCCCCAATTGCCTCCATACAAGTTCTAGGAGGTCCCCCATAGGCTAAAACAGCACTACGGCAGCTTTTAGTTGGCGAATGGTAGAAGTCGTAGTCTTAAAGAGACTGTACTTCAAAAAAAATTTGACCTTCAAATTTCGACGTTTTTTTCAACTTCGAATCGAAGTACACAAAAAGTAGCTCGAAATTCGAAGTTTTTCACTTCGAAACTTCAGCCTCGACCTTTGATAAATCTGCCCCTTAGTGTCACTATAACTTTACAACTGCAGCAGGAGGAGCCCATGCATCAATCATCAGCTAAAAAGACATTCATCCCTTTCTGCACTGAAATCCATCTTTCAAAAAGAGCAAACCGATCTTTTTATATTCAATTTTGAAATCTGACACAGGGCTAGACATATTATCAGTTTCCCAACTGCCACCAGTCATGTGACTTGTGCTCTGATAAACTTCAGTCACTCTTTACTGCTGTACTGCAAGTTGAAGTGATATCACCCCCCTCCATTTCCCCCCTCCCTTCCCCCCCCAGCAGCCTAACAACAGAACAATGGGAAGGTAACCAGATAACAGCTCCCTAAAGGTGGCCATACACGGGCCAATAAAAGCTGCCGACAGACCAAGTCGGCAGCCTATTGGCCCGTGTATGGGGGCCCACGACGAGCTTCCCCGATCGAGATCTGGCCGAAAATCGGCCAGATCTCGATCGGATTAAAAATTAAGATTAAAATCTGTTCGTTGATGCGGTCCCGCGATCCGACCGCCCGTTTGCGAACGCTAGGATCCGATCATATCAGCCCGATCGGATCAGCCCGATATTGCCCACCTTAAGGTGGGCATATCGGAGGGAGATCCGCTCGTTTGGCGACATCGCCAAACGAGCGGATCTATCCATGTATTGCCACCTTAAAACAAGATAACTAGTGTTGCCACCCGGCCGTTATTTTACCGTAAAACACGAGCCAAGGCCGGGGCCGTATTACAAATTTACTGGCAATGTAGTTGCTGGTTAATTTGTAATACACCTAAAAAAAGCCTGTGGCCTGCCCCCAGCCTGCTCCAAACTCACCTTTTTTCCTGGGCTTCTTGCCAAATTTGTGTGTTTGGCTCTGCCCCCTTTGACGTCACAACCCGGCCAGCCAATAGCGCGTCACAGCCCGCCCCCTTTAGCATCATGGTCCCACCCTTTTGACCCCGCCCCCTCCACCTGCCGGTAAAGATTATTTTAAAAGGTGGCAACCCTAAAGATAACAGCTGCCTGGTAAATCTAAGAACAGCACTCAATAGTAAAATCCAGGTCCCACTGAGACTCCTTCAGTTACATTAAAGGAAAACTATACCCCCCAAACAATGTAGGTCTATATAAAAAGATATTGCATAAAACAGCTCATATGTAAAATCCTGCTTCATGTAAATAAACCATTTTCATAATAATATACTTTTCTAGTAGTATGTGCCATTGGGTAATCACAAATAGAAAATTGCCATTTTAAAAAATAAGGGCCGCCTCCTGGGATCGTAGGATTCACTGTACTCACAAACATACCAACAAACCATACATGTTAGGTCACATGAGCCAATTAACAGACAGATTTCTGTCTTTTGCTTCCACACTTCTTCCTGTTACAGTTAGAGCTGCAGTATTTCTGGTCAGGTGATCTCTTAGACAGCACACAGACCATCATGAAATGGTGGCTCAAGGCAAGAGATGTAAAAGGGCAATATTTACTTAAATATGTATTCCAGTTTGGTAAGATTCTTTAATATGCCACTTAATATGATATGAACTATCTGTTGCTTAAGTGTTCATTTTGGGGGTATAGTTTTCCTTTAAGTAGGAGAAATAACAGCCTGCCAGAAAGTAGTCCTATCCTAAAGTGCTGGCACAAGTCATATGACTGGGGCAACTGGGAAACTGACAAGATGTCTAGCCCCGTCAGATTTCAAAATTCAATATAAAAAAATCTGTTTGCTCTTTTGAGAAATGGATTTCAGGGCAGAATTCTGCTGTTGTAGCACTAATAACTGAGGTGTTTTGAAAAAACTTGGTTTTCCCATGATGGTATCCCTTTAAAGCTGCCAGACCAGCTGCTTCCGGGAAGAGAATCCCACTACGTCTCAGCTCACAACAAGGCCCCGCCCACAGAATGCTGGGAACCAGGGGGCGGGGCTAGCAGCAGGTTACAACGCAGCATTGTGATTAATCACCACAGTTGGAACGCAGAAGCAGGTTACAGCGGAAGAGCAGGAATAGAGACACGAATTAACAAAAGTTACAGTAACGTAGCGCTGTAAGGGGAGAGAGTCGGGTAACTGGATAAAAAAGAAACTACAATAAATCACTCACCGAGTTCTGAGCGGCTTCCGACTTTTCAAATCCTGTGCCTTACAGGTTCCTGCACGGACCAAACCTCCTCAGGAAGCAAAATGAAAATGACTTTATGAACCGCTTATGTATCTCCGCTGCCATCTGCTGGCAGTCTGCGCTCACTACAACTAATTATTGTGGAGGAAGAAACATTTTATTGTTGATTGGGAAACATAAAGATTCAGAAACTGGGAAGTGTACTTTTTTTTTTTTTAAAGGGATAGTTCACCTTTTTTTTTAACTTTGTCAGTTCTAAGCAACTTTCCAACTTGTCTTCATTATTTATTTTATATAATTCTTTCCAATTATTTGTCTTCCCTGCTTTCAAAAGGGGGTCACTGACCCCATCTAAAAACAAACGCTCTGTAAGGCTACAAATGCATTGTTGTTGCTCCTTTCTCTTTTTCTCGCCTCTCCAATTTATATTCCAATCATTTTATTTCAATCGGTGTACAGTTGCTAGGGTAATTTGGGCCATAGCAACCAGATTGCGGAAACGGCAAACTGGAGATCTGCTGAATAAAAAGCGAAATAACAAATTGAAAACCAATTGCAAATTGTCTCAAAATAGCTAAAAATTATCTCAAAGGTGAACAACCCACTTTAAGGAGCTCAGGAGGGGGCAGCTCTGATCTCCGCAAAACATTTTGATCAAAGATGAAACCAGGGATTGCCCAGCAGTGTCGCAGGAGAGATTGCAAGAGCTATAGTTCAGCAACAGCATGGAGTGCAAATACAGAAATCTCTATACAAAAAAAATTAAATGTTAAATGTTAAACAACCGGAGGGTTGAACTACAGGAGCCACTTTGGTGCGTTTCCGGCGGATCCGACGCAATAGGCCAAAACGAAGGCGTCAAATCGAATGCGACGAAGAATAAGGTAAGCAACAGCAATGTCGGATGAACGCTCTGTACTGGGTCCCTTGCTTTTCAACTTGTTTATTAATGACCTGGAGGTGGGCATTGAAAGTACTGTTTCTATTTTTGCAGATGATACTAAATTGTGCTGAACTATAGGTTCCATGCAGGATGCTGCCACTTTGCACAGTGATTTGTCTAAACTGGAAAACTGGGCAGCAAACTGGAAAATGAGGTTCAATGTTGATAAATGCAGGTTATGCACTTTGGCATAAATAATATAAATGCAAGTTATACACTAAATGGCAATGTGTTGGGAGTTTCCTTAAATGAGAAGGATCTAGGGGTCTTTGTAGATAACAAGTTGTCTAATTCTGGGCAGTGTCATTCTGTGGCTACTAAAGCAAATAAAGTTCTGTCTTGTATAAAAAAAGGGCATTAACTCAAGGGATGAAAACATAATTCTGCCTCTTTATAGGTTCCTGGTGAGGCCTCATCTGGAGTATGCAGTGCAATTTTGGGCTCCAGTCCTAAAAGGGATCCTGTCATCGGAAAACATGTTTTTTTTCAAAATGAATCAGTTAATAGTGCTACCCCAGCAGAATTCTGCACTGAAATCCATTTCTCAAAAGAGCAAACAGATTTTTTTTATATTCAATTTTGAAATCTGACATGGGGCTAGACATTTTGTCAATGTCATGAAGGCTGGGGCCCACCAGTGGGCCTATTTACCAAATAGAGACACTCAAGGGCCTGTACCCAGGGCGGCAGCTGTAGGGGGCGGCCCTCGAGTGTCTATTAGTAAAAAGTATTTTTGAAAAAAAATCTGCTCCCCCATCGTCGCCAGACACTTCTTCATTAAAGGAGAACTTAAAGCCTATCTAAAGAAGTAGCTATAGTTGAACATTACGGGGCAGATGAGGTCGAGGGGAATTTTCAATTGAAAAAATTCGAATTTCGAGCTATTTTTGTGTACTTTGACTAGGGAATAGTCTAATAATTCGATTTGAATTTGCAAAAAAAAATCATGTACTGTCTCTTTAAAAATTTGACTTCGACCATTCGCCATCTAAAACCTGACGAATGGCAGGACACATTTGGAGTCAATTTTGAGAAAAACTTCAAATCAAATTCGCTATTCCTTCGATACAGACCTATTCGACTAAATAAAACAACTTAATTTCGGTTGGTCTTTTTGAATTTGAATTTCAAAGTTTTTTCAATTCGAAATTCGACCCTTGATAAATATGCCCCTATGTTTTGTGCTTCTGTACCAGCTCAAGGCAACCACAGCCGTTTAGCAGTAAAGATCTGTGTCTCCAAAGATGCCCCAGTAGTTCCCCATCTTCTTTTCTGCTCATTCACTGCACATGCTCTGTGCTGCTGTCACTTACTGAGCTTAGGGACCCACTCACAATATACAGTACACATAGAATAGAAATGTCACAATATAAGGCTGATTAGTAATTAATACAGATAATTACTACATGGCAGCACAGAAACCAGTGCAATTAGCATCAGAATTTAATAATCAGCAAACCTGTAGCATCAGCTTATATTACAGTCAGGGAAGCTCATTTTCTGCTGGATAATAAGTGACGAGCCCTAAGCTTAGCTTCTCAACAGCTGCTCAGAGCCCACTGAGCATGTGAGTGTCACAGACACTTTCCAAGATGGTGACCCCCTGTGACAAGTTCAAGTCCTGGATCATTGCTGCTATTGACAAACTGAAACTTTAGCCTCGTGCAATAAGTTTACTATATAAAATATGGCATTTTAGACATTCATTTGTATGGTTCTCCTTTAAATCCGCTTGTGAAGGAGGGGGGAACCTTGCAGGCCGCAGTTGAAAGGAAGTGAAGTAATGATTACACGTATTACGTGACTTCCATGCTGGGCTGAACCAAGCTAACTAGGCACTTCGGTGGTTTATTTAATTATAAGGACCCTTGAGTGACAATCTCCCCAAACTGCCTTCCGCCTGCTTGAATGAAGAATCGCCTGCGCTAATGCACTTCGATTTCCGAAGTAGCCCGAAGTTTCCTCGTGAGGCGACTTCCGAAATTGAAGCGCCGCAAATGCATTAGCGCAGGCGATTCTTCATTCAAGCAGGCGGAAGGCAGTTCGGGGAGATTGTCGCCCTGCAGAAGAGGCGATTAGTCGCCAGGCGACTAAATCTCCCCGAATTTTCCCGTCTGCCCCAACCCTTAATGTTTCAAGAAGAGTTTTTCCTCCGTTAAGTTTAGTTGGCAGCTAATGAGCTAGTAGTGGGGGCATTCCCTGAATCCATGACTATTCTACTAAAAAGAATAGGGGTATCAACTTTTTTTTATGATTTAACAATTACTGAAAGGAATGCTGAAATTCAGGATTCAACGTCATTGTTTGAGTTACATTATGTGCATATATGATATGGGGGTTACACTGTGACAGTGGTTGGAAGAAAGATGGGGGTATATCTGTGCCTATATATTATACAGTTACATTATGTGCATATATGATATGGGGGTTACACTGTGACAGTGGTTGGAGGAAAGATGGGGAATATCTGTGCCTATATATTATACAGTTACATTATGTGCATATATGATATGGGGGTTACACTGTGACAGTGGTTGGGGGAAAGATGGGGAATATCTGTGCCTATATATTATACAGTTACATTATGTGCATATATGATATGGGGGTTACACTGTGACAGTGGTTGGAGGAAAGATGGGGGTATATCTGTGCCTATATATTATACAGTTACATTATGTGCATATATGATATGGGGGTTACATTGTGACAGTGGTTGGAGGAAAGATGGGGGTATATCTGTGCCTATATATTATACAGTTACATTATGTGCATATATGATATGGGGGTTACACTGTGACAGTGGTTGGGGAAAGATGGGGGTATATCTGTGCCTATATATTATACAGTTACATTATGTGCATATATGATATGGGGGTTACACTGTGACAGTGGTTGGGGGAAAGATGGGGAATATCTGTGCCTATATATTATACAGTTACATTATGTGCATATATGATATGGGGGTTACACTGTGACAGTGGTTGGAGGAAAGATGGGGGTATATCTGTGCCTATATATTATACAGTTACATTATGTGCATATATGATATGGGGGTTACATTGTGACAGTGGTTGGAGGAAAGATGGGGGTATATCTGTGCCTATATATTATACAGTTACATTATGTGCATATATGATATGGGGGTTACACTGTGACAGTGGTTGGGGAAAGATGGGGGTATATCTGTGCCTATATATTATACAGTTACATTATGTGCATATATGATATGGGGGTTACATTGTGACAGTGGTTGGAGGAAAGATGGGGGTATATCTGTGCCTATATATTATACAGTTACATTATGTGCATATATGATATGGGGGTTACACTGTGACAGTGGTTGGAGGAAAGATGGGGGTATATCTGTGCCTATATATTATACATTTACATTATGTGCATATATGATATGGGGGTTACATTGTGACAGTGGTTGGAGGAAAGATGGGGGTATATCTGTGCCTATATATTATACAGTTACATTATGTGCATATATGATATGGGGGTTACACTGTGACAGTGGTTGGAGGAAAGATGGGGGTATATCTGTGCCTATATATTATACAGTTACATTATGTGCATATATGATATGGGGGTTACACTGTGACAGTGGTTGGGGGAAAGATGGGGGTATATCTGTGCCTATATATTATACAGTTAAATTATGTGCATATATGATATGGGGGTTACACTGTGACAGTGGTTGGGGAAAAGATGGGGTATATCTGTGCCTATATATTATACAGTTACATTATGTGCATATATGATATGGGGGTTACACTGTGACAGTGGTTGGAGGAAAGATGGGGGTATATCTGTGCCTATATATTATACAGTTACATTATGTGCATATATGATATGGGGGTTACACTGTGACAGTGGTTGGGGAAAGATGGGGGTATATCTGTGCCTATATATTATACAGTTACATTATGTGCATATATGATATGGGGGTTACACTGTGACAGTGGTTGGGGAAAGATGGGGTATATCTGTGCCTATATATTATACAGTTACATTATGTGCATATATGATATGGGGGTTACACTGTGACAGTGGTTGGAGGAAAGATGGGGGTATATCTGTGCCTATATATTATACAGTTACATTATGTGCATATATGATATGGGGGTTACACTGTGACAGTGGTTGGGGAAAGATGGGGGTATATCTGTGCCTATATATTATACAGTTACATTATGTGCATATATGATATGGGGGTTACACTGTGACAGTGGTTGGAGGAAAGATGGGGAATATCTGTGCCTATATATTATACAGTTACATTATGTGCATATATGATATGGGGGTTACACTGTGACAGTGGTTGGGGGAAAGATGGGGAATATCTGTGCCTATATATTATACAGTTACATTATGTGCATATATGATATGGGGGTTACACTGTGACAGTGGTTGGAGGAAAGATGGGGGTATATCTGTGCCTATATATTATACAGTTACATTATGTGCATATATGATATGGGGGTTACATTGTGACAGTGGTTGGAGGAAAGATGGGGGTATATCTGTGCCTATATATTATACAGTTACATTATGTGCATATATGATATGGGGGTTACACTGTGACAGTGGTTGGGGAAAGATGGGGGTATATCTGTGCCTATATATTATACAGTTACATTATGTGCATATATGATATGGGGGTTACATTGTGACAGTGGTTGGAGGAAAGATGGGGGTATATCTGTGCCTATATATTATACAGTTACATTATGTGCATATATGATATGGGGGTTACACTGTGACAGTGGTTGGAGGAAAGATGGGGGTATATCTGTGCCTATATATTATACAGTTACATTATGTGCATATATGATATGGGGGTTACATTGTGACAGTGGTTGGAGGAAAGATGGGGGTATATCTGTGCCTATATATTATACAGTTACATTATGTGCATATATGATATGGGGGTTACACTGTGACAGTGGTTGGAGGAAAGATGGGGGTATATCTGTGCCTATATATTATACAGTTACATTATGTGCATATATGATATGGGGGTTACACTGTGACAGTGGTTGGGGGAAAGATGGGGGTATATCTGTGCCTATATATTATACAGTTAAATTATGTGCATATATGATATGGGGGTTACACTGTGACAGTGGTTGGGGAAAAGATGGGGTATATCTGTGCCTATATATTATACAGTTACATTATGTGCATATATGATATGGGGGTTACACTGTGACAGTGGTTGGAGGAAAGATGGGGGTATATCTGTGCCTATATATTATACAGTTACATTATGTGCATATATGATATGGGGGTTACACTGTGACAGTGGTTGGGGGAAAGATGGGGGTATATCTGTGCCTATATATTATACAGTTACATTATGTGCATATATGATATGGGGGTTACACTGTGACAGTGGTTGGGGGAAAGATGGGGTATATCTGTGCCTATATATTATACAGTTACATTATGTGCATATATGATATGGGGGTTACACTGTGACAGTGGTTGGAGGAAAGATGGGGGTATATCTGTGCCTATATATTATACAGTTACATTATGTGCATATATGATATGGGGGTTACACTGTGACAGTGGTTGGGGAAAGATGGGGTATATCTGTGCCTATATATTATACAGTTACATTATGTGCATATATGATATGGGGGTTACATTGTGACAGTGGTTGGAGGAAAGATGGGGGTATATCTGTGCCTATATATTATACAGTTACATTATGTGCATATATGATATGGGGGTTACACTGTGACAGTGGTTGGAGGAAAGATGGGGGTATATCTGTGCCTATATATTATACAGTTACATTATGTGCATATATGATATGGGGGTTACATTGTGACAGTGGTTGGAGGAAAGATGGGGGTATATCTGTGCCTATATATTATACAGTTACATTATGTGCATATATGATATGGGGGTTACACTGTGACAGTGGTTGGAGGAAAGATGGGGGTATATCTGTGCCTATATATTATACAGTTACATTATGTGCATATATGATATGGGGGTTACACTGTGACAGTGGTTGGGGGAAAGATGGGGGTATATCTGTGCCTATATATTATACAGTTAAATTATGTGCATATATGATATGGGGGTTACACTGTGACAGTGGTTGGGGAAAAGATGGGGTATATCTGTGCCTATATATTATACAGTTACATTATGTGCATATATGATATGGGGGTTACACTGTGACAGTGGTTGGAGGAAAGATGGGGTATATCTGTGCCTATATATTATACAGTTACATTATGTGCATATATGATATGGGGGTTACACTGTGACAGTGGTTGGAGGAAAGATGGGGTATATCTGTGCCTATATATTATACAGTTACATTATGTGCATATATGATATGGGGGTTACACTGTGACAGTGGTTGGGGGAAAGATGGGGGTATATCTGTGCCTATATATTATACAGTTACATTATGTGCATATATGATATGGGGGTTACACTGTGACAGTGGTTGGGGGAAAGATGGGGTATATCTGTGCCTATATATTATACAGTTACATTATGTGCATATATGATATGGGGGTTACACTGTGACAGTGGTTGGAGGAAAGATGGGGGTATATCTGTGCCTATATATTATACAGTTACATTATGTGCATATATGATATGGGGGTTACACTGTGACAGTGGTTGGAGGAAAGATGGGGGTATATCTGTGCCTATATATTATACAGTTACATTTTGTGCATATATGATATGGGGGTTGAACTGGGGCAGTGACTAAGGAAAGGGTTAAGACTGTGCAGAAGATCTGAGAAGGGAGAGGAAAGGAAAGAGCAGAAATTGATTTGCTGGAGACAGCCGGGCTAATGAATGAGACAGACAAACTGCAGGGTTCTTCTGGGTTTATTGAATGGAACCACAAGGTGATGGGCTGCACTCAAACGGCTCCCTGAAGGCTACAGATACAGATAGGATGCGGTTGCAAGGCATTAACTATTTCCTGCTGGTGGTGTTGTTGTACAGGCATGGAATAAGTGACTAGTGTAAGGGCACTGCTGCTTTTTTGTAGCCAGCCCAGTTGGGGCAGTACCATTGAGCAGAGAGGGGGAACAGAGAAATAGAACAGTCACTTATGTTGCTAAGAGGGAGAAAATCCCAGTGGGTCCTGACTCTGCTCCTCCCCATAGTGTTAGGACATACAAATACTCATCCCCTTGCTTATCCATAGCAGTGACAGATTTCTGTCTCAGAGAGCTTACAATCTAATTGCTTCTCCCTGAAGATGAAGTAGGTAAAATTACACCCGAACCAAACCTAAAAATACTGAAGATTCATAAATATAAACACGCTCATGTAGACAATCACAATTCAAATACATACATTTTGAGCAGCCTCAGAAATGCGAAACTACACAATGACAGTATAAACATAAGTACAGCTACACAGTGACACACACACCGTACACACAGTGACACACACACAGTGACACACACACAGTATATACACACAGTGACACACACACACACACACACAGTATATACACACAGTGACACACACAGTATATACACACAGTGACACACACAGTATATACACACAGTGACACACACAGTATATACACACAGTGACACACACAGTATATACACACAGTGACACACACACAGTATATACACACAGTGACACACACACACAGTATATACACACAGTGACACACACAGATTATATACACACAGTGACACGCACAGTATATACACACAGTGACACACACAGTATATACACACAGTGACACACACACAGTATATACACACAGTGACGCACACACACAGTATATACACACAGTGACACGCACAGTATATACACACAGTGACACACACAGTATATACACACAGTGACACACACACAGTATATACACACAGTGACACACACACACACACAGTATATACACACAATAACACACACACCATATATATACACATAGTGACACACACACACACACACACAGTATATACACACAGTGACACACACAGTATATACACACAGTGACACACACACAGTATATACACACAGTGACATACACAGTATATACACACAGTGACACACACACAGTATATACACACAGTGACACACACACACAGTATATACACACAGTGACACACACAGATTATATATACACACAGTGACACGCACAGTATATACACACAGTGACACACACAGTATATACACACAGTGACACACACACAGTATATACACACAGTGACACACACACACACACACAGTATATACACACAATAACACACACACCATATATATACACATAGTGACACACACACACACACACAGTATATACACACAGTGACACACACACACACACACACACAGTATATACACACAGTGACACACACATACACAGTATATACACACAGTAACACACACACAGTGACACACACAGTATATACACACAGTGACACACACACAGTATATACACACAGTGACACACCACAGTATATACACAGAGTGACACACAAACACACAGTGACACACACACAGTATATACACACAGTGACACACACAGTATATACACACAGTGATACACACACACACACACACACACACACACAGTATATACACACAGTGACACACACACACACACACACACATACAGTATATACACACAGTGACACACACATACAGTATATACACACAGTGACACACACACAGTGACACACACACACTGTATATACACACAGTGACACACACACACTGTATATACACACAGTGACACACACATACAGTATATACACAGAGTGACACACACACACAGTATATACACACAGTGATACACACACACAGTATATACACACAGTGACACACACACAGTATATACACACAGTGACACACACATACAGTATATACACACAGTGACACACACACACAGTATATACACACTGTGATACACACACACAGTATATACACACAGTGACACACACATAGTATATACACAAAGTGATACACACACACACACATACAGTATATACACACAGTGATACACACACACAGTATATACACACAGTGACACACACACAGTATATACACACAGTGACACACACATACAGTATATACACACAGTGACACACACACACAGTGTATACACACAGTGATACACACACATAGTATATACACACAGTGATACACACACACACATACAGTATATACACACAGTGACACACACATACACAGTATATACACACAGTGATACACACACACACACACACACACAGTATATACACACAGTGACACACACACAGTGACACACATACAGTATATACACACAGTGACACACACACAGTGACACACATACAGTATATAAACACAGTGACACACACACACTGTATATACACACAGTGACACATACAGTATATACACAGAGTGACACACACACACAGTATATACACACAGTGATACACACACACACAGTATATACACACAGTGACACACACACAGTATATACACACAGTGACACACACATACAGTATATACACACAGTGACACACACACACAGTATATACACACCGTGATACACACACACAGTATATACACACCGTGATACACACACACACAGTATATACACACCGTGACACACACATAGTATATACACACAGTGATACACACACACATACAGTATATACACACAGTGACACACACACACCGTATATACACACAGTGATACACACACACACACACACACACAGTATATACACACAGTGACACACACACACACAGTATATACACACAGTGATACACACACACACACACACACACAGTATATACACACAGTGACACACACACACAGTATATACACACAGTGACACACACACACACACAGTATATACACACAGTGACACACACACACACAGTATATACACACAGTGACACACACACACACAGTATATACACACAGTGACACACACACACACACAGTATATACACACAGTGATACACACACACACACACACAGTATATACACACAGTGACACACACACACACAGTATATACACACAGTGACACACACACACACACAGTATATACACACAGTGACACACACACACACAGTATATACACACAGTGACACACACACACAGTATATACACACATTGACACACACACAGTATATAAACACAGTGATACACAGGACCCTGTAGCAGTGCAGGTATTTCTCCTCTTGGGTACCACTGACGTCACATGGTGCATCCCTCCCGCAAGGGATGATGGTAAAATCCCAATGTTTTCCATCATCAGCAGCAGCAGCAGTATCTGTCGGCAGGAGCATCAGATGAAAGGAGCAGGGGGCTGGGTGCATTTGGATTTGGCTGGAGCTGAGCAGAATGAGACTGGGGAGTGATCTGGGGGGCAGATTCCATCTGGGGAGATGCTGAGTTCAGGACGGTTTGTGGGAGCAGACAGCTGCCATCACACCCCCTTCCTGCAGCAGTCTGTACCCCTGTCAGCCCATGGCCTCCTCTCAGCAGGGCCTCCCCCTATCCCTCATCCACAGGGGAAGATCTCACAGCGACCCCAGCATCCTCATTGAACCAGGATCTGAGTCAGAGGACAGTACAGGTAAGAGGAAGATTCATTGCAGGGGGTGGGATTATAGGGGACAATATGTCCGTCACTGACCCAGACATAGGAGAACCCCACGTACAACTGTCACTTTAACCTTCCCCACTGCCTGTTATTATCCAGATCAAATAATTAGTGATAACAGGCTGCAGAGATCTATCCTCAACTGCTGCTGCAGCACCTCTTTGGAAGGAAGACTCTCAGTCATCACTGCCACACCCCCATAACTGCACGGGGGAGTTTATGCTAAAGACAAATCAATGACAATTGATTTTTCCTAATAGTTTCTGCAGCAACTGGAATTTAACTTAAATCACACCTGCTCACATATCTACCCCACATCTCCGAAATACTTCACCCCTACCCATATACCTTCCCCACCTGCCCAAATACTTCAACTCTGCCCATATACCTACCCCAAGTGCCCAAACACTTCACCCTACCCACATACCTATCCCACATGCCCAAATACTTCAACCCTACCCATATACCTACTCCACCTGCCCAAATACTTCACCCTATCCACATACCTACCCCACCTGCCCAAATACTTCACCCCTACCCACATACCTACCCCACCTGCCCAAATACTTCACCCCTACCCACATACCTACCCCACCTGCCCAAATATATCATACCTACCCCACCTGCCCAAATACTAAACCCTACCCACATACCTACCCCACCTGCCCAAATACATCACCCCTACCCACATACCTACCCCACCTGCCCAAATACATCACCCCTAAACACATACCTACCCCACCTGCCCAAATACGTCACCCTACCCACATACCTACCCCACCTGCCCAAATACTTCACCCTACCCACATACCTACTCCACCTGCCCAAATACTTCACCCCTACCCACATACCTACTCCACCTGCCCAAATACTTCACCCCTACCCACATACCTACTCCACCTGCCCAAATACTTCACCCCTACCCACATACCTACTCCACCTGCCCAAATATATCATACCTACCCCACCTGCCCAAATACTAAACCCTACCCACATACCTACCCCACCTGCCCAAATACATCACCCCTACCCACATACCTACCCCACCTGCCCAAATACATCACCCCTACCCACATACCTACCCCACCTGCCCAAATACATCACCCTACCCACATACCTGCCCAAATACTTCACCCTACCCACATACCTACTCCACCTGCCCAAATACTTCACCCCTACCCACATACCTACTCCACCTGCCCAAATACTTCACCCCTACCCACATACCTACTCCACCTGCCCAAATACTTCACCCCTACCCACATACCTACCCCATCTGCCCAAATACTTCACCCCTACCCACATACCTACCCCACCTGCCCAAATACTTCTCCCTACCCACATACCTACCCCACCCGCCCAAATACATCACCCCTACCCACATACCTACCCCACCTGCCCAAATACTTCACCCCTACCCACATACCTACCCCACCTGCCCAAATACTTCACCCTACCCACATACCTACTCCACCTGCCCAAATACTTCACCCCTACCCTCATACCTACTCCACCTGCCCAAATACTTCACCCCTACCCACATACCTACTCCACCTGCCCAAATACTTCACCCCTACCCACATACCTACCCCACCTGCCCAAATATATCATACCTACCCCACCTGCCCAAATACATCACCCCTACCCACATACCTACCCCACCTGCCCAAATACATCACCCCTACCCACATACCTACTCCACCTGCCCAAATACTTCACCCTGCCCACATACCTACCCCATCTATCCAAATACTTCACTCCTATCCAACATACTCACCCCATCTACCTAAATACTATACCCCTAGAGAAACACCATAATTAAATATTGTACCCTTGCCCATATACTCAAAATATACTCCTGCCCCCCTTAAATACTGCACCTCTATTTGAGAAATAAATATACATTGGGCATGAGGGGATACTTTGTATTTCACAATAACCACTTCATTGTATGGAACATTTGTTTAGGAATAGATTGGGTTTAGTATAAGATTTAGAGTTTGTTAATATTTCTGTATTGTGTAACACCAAGTTCTTACTACACTTGTTACCCCTGAAAGACCGAGAGAGAGGCAGTCGGGCTATAAGTCTCCTGAACGGGGTGTTTTTATTATTATTAGTTTCTACCTCCCAGGAATGAGTGTGAGAGAAGGTTCCAGTACATAATGAAACATATGCTGCTGCCCCCTCAAGGCCTGGTCATTGTTTACCCTGCAGAACTGAAACATTGACCAGTTCTATGGGGGACAAAGTGATACAGATCTGTGCCTATTGCAGAAAGTAGGGATTAGAGGAAGGCAAAATGAAACTGTAGCCAGTATTTATTTATTCACTAATACTGGAGTTGGTTCTGAGGCCCCAGAGAGCTTAGTGCCAAACTGTTTGCTAATTGCTGGTTCTAGGCTTCGGAATTTTCACGCTGGGCTGTTAATGGAACAGAGGAGTGGGGTCGGATTGTTTTCTGTGTCTCTAGCTGAATCCCCCCTAACCAATAATAAAAGCAAGAGTGGGCTTTGCTTTCAGTAGCAACAGAAATGACCAGAAATGAAAAATAATGTTCCATACACAGAGCCAACCAATCAGGGTCAACTAACCTGGGCACTACTCACAGTAGTAGATAACTAGGGCAAGAAAGGAGCAAGATGGCAACCCTAGGGAACGACTCCTAGCACTTTCCAGCAACCGGGCCCCTTAAAGCCATAAAGACAGTCCTGGTTCCATCCATTTTATCTGCCTTTCAATTGGTCCTTCTCAAGGCAAGTAATCAATTCCACCATTAAATAAAGTGGTCTCTGGAGTAAGTCAGTATCAATGAGAAGTAACAGCCTGACTGTCGATGTTGTCAGTCAGGGGTCTCACTTGATGGACACATATTTCTTTAAACAGTTACTGTGTTAGAAATGGCCGGGCTTGACTTGTTATCTCTGCTCAGCAGCAAAGGAAGGTAGCTACTACTTCTTGAGAAAGTAATACTAGTGATGGGCGAATAAATTCTCCTGGCGCGAATTTGCGGCGAATTTCCACGTTTCACTGCGGGCAAATAAATTTGTGAATCTCCCGCAAAAATTATCGCCGGCATCAGAATTGTTTGGATGTCCGTCCAAAAAGGCCCTAGCGTTAAATCATCACGCGTCAACACTATTTGGACGCCCATTGACTTTAACGCCAGCGTCAGCTTGGACGCAGGCATCCATTTCCGAATTTCACTATTTTTTTTCGTGAAAACGTTTGAATTTCACTGTTTTTCGTGAAACTTTTGATTCCACGATTTTCCAGCAAATTTTTTACCGTTTTGAGAATTTCGCAAATTGTGCGGGACATTCTCAAATTTTTCTGCGAAACGGGAGAAATTTGCCATCACATGTTTATCCATGTAAAATATACCAGCAGGGGGCTTTAAAGGGGTGGTTCACCTTTAGGGTCTGGCCACATGGGCAGATTCGGGGAGATTAGTCGCTAGGTGACAAATCTCCTCTTCATCGTAGCGACTAATCTCCCCATCTGCCTTCCCCTGTCTTCCGCAGGCTAAAATGAAAATTGCCTGGGGGCAGGCACCCAGAGGGCTTCGTTTATTGCCTCACGAGGAAACTTCGGACGACTTCAGAAAATGAAGCGCTCCGTTTTAAACTCTTTGCCTTCTGACTCTCCAGCTTTCAGCAGCAACCAACCGGATGTTTGCATTTATTCTGCATTAGATCTTTTAAAGGGTTTGTTCACTTCTGAATAAACTTATAGTATCATGCAGAGAGTGACATCCTGAGACACTTTGCAATTGGTTTTTATTACTTTTGGTTTTTTAGTTATTTTATTCAACAGCTCTCCAGTTTGCAGTTTCAGCCGTCTGGTTGCTAGGGTCTCAATTATCCTAGAAACCATGCATTTATATAAATAAGTGACAGGAATATCAATAGGAGAGGCCTGAATAGAAAGACGAGTAATAAAAAGTAGCAATAACAATATATTTGTAGTTTTACAAAGCGTTTGTTTTGTAGAAGGGGTCAGTGACCCCCGTTGGAAAGCTGGAAAAAGTCAGAAGAAGAAGGCAAATAATTTAAAAACTATAAAAAAAACAAAGGCCAGCTGAAAAGTTGCTTAGAATTAGCCATTCTATAACATACTAACATACCTCTCTAGAGCTCATTTTACTGCACTGCTGTCAGTACTATGATAATAGTTTGCGTGTTTCATACTTTAACCTCTCCAGAGCTCACTTTACTGCACTGCTGTCAGTACTATGATAAAGATGTCAGTGTTTCCCTAATAGACTCACTGAGAATACAGAAAGTGCTCTGGGCACAGAGCATGATGGTTAAGGGGGTGTTCCCGAAATGCGTTGGGCGTCCATTCCACAGCAGCCACTTTAGTTTTGTTTTTTAATGTTTCCATAAATAATGGTTTTTACTTTGAATTCTCTGCAGTTCATTAGTGATTTTCAGTGAGTGGAGTAAGGGTGAATCTGAAATGTTTGTCGATTTACAAAGAATGCTCTGGGCACACTATACATTATTATGGCACCCCCTTCCCATATGTATAAATAGAAATATACAGAGAAGGAATGTTCTGGGCACACAATAAGCTATACCCTCATACTGTACTGTCTAAGGGAAACAATATGGCACCTCCTTCCCATATGTATAAATACAAATATACAGAGAAGGAATGTTCTGGGCACACAATAAGCTATACCCTCATACTGTACTGTCTAAGGGAAACAATATGGCATCTCCTTCCCATATGTATAAATACAAATATACAGAGAAGGAATGTTCTGGGCACACAATAAGCTATACCCTCATACTGTACTGTCTAAGGGAAACAATATGGCATCTCCTTCCCATATGTATAAATACAAATATACAGAGAAGGAATGTTCTGGGCACACAATAAGCCATATCCTAATACTGGAAACACAACATGAGTTAACATAGCATAGTTCTATATAAGTTCTATAGGCAAAGGCAGAAGAGCCACTCAGTCCGTCATAGGTTGGTCCCCCATAATATGTCCATTCAGCAGGATTTTATAGCCATGCTGGGTTGGGGGAGGGGATGGGACAGACTATAGACATCCCTGTAGATCACCTGATGAGAAAGGATCCTACAGAGGTAGCGAGTGCATCAAGCCCCCGAGTCTCCTTTGTTTGGGATTAATTCCAGCACTGTCGGCTCCTATTCACACAAAGGAACAAAGGGATTCACTCATCACAGAGCAGAGGAGCCCCCTTGGGACAGACAGACAGGATGCCGGGTGAATACATTTCCTTATTTATTCCCATCCCCAATTCCATTTCATACCCATCGTCATCCCACCCGAATCATATTCTCCCTCCTTTCCATTGGAAAACTCCTGCGGGGTCCCAAATAACACAATGGCCTGTGTTGTGGTTTTGGTTGGAACTGGACCAGCTATTAAATTGCATGGCTTGTTTCAAAAATATATTGCAGCCAGCGGCAGATAAAAGCACCCAACTGCTTAGTCAGCGCGGGTCTGTTGCTCTTATACGGGAAATAGACTATATCTTGGTGGGGGTGGCAAAAAATGCTGCCCACAATTTACAATTAGTATTCCTGTGTCCATGCAGATTCAGGGTTTTTTTGGCAAGGGGCTGGAACAGCAACATTGTCTATCACTGCTGTCTAAAATGTAGCCTTTAGCTATTGTTGGACTACAACTCCCAGAATCCCCTGAGAGCTGGGTGTGAAAGTACTATTATAGTAGGAGGCTTGCCGTTTGGATTATAATGATGATGGGACCATTCACCACCGACCCTTCAAAAGATAATGAAACTGTTGTGGTGGTGTATGATATATTGACTGAGGGAAAGCCTTGGCCAATTGCTTGCAGTCTAAGGGCAGAGACACACATGGAGATTCGGGGAGATTAGTCGCCCGACGACAAATCGCCTCTTCTTTGGGCGACTTATCTCCCCGAACTGCCTTCCCGTCGGCTAGAATAAAAATCGCCGGCAGGATGGCACTCAGAGTGCTTCATTTTCTGAAATTGGCCGAAGTTGCCTTACGAGGAAACTTCGGACGACTTTGGAAAAGGAAGTGATATGAGTGCCATCCTGCTGGCAATTTCAATTCTAGCCAACGGGAAGGCCAACGGGAAGGCAGTTCGGGGAAATTAGTCGCCCGAAGAAGAGGCGATTTTTCGCCAAGCGACTAAATCTCGCTGAATCTCCACATGTGTCTCTGCCCTAAAAGGGACAACGAGCACACAAGTCCGCCTGCTGGATTTGGACAGTTCTTCTGCTTACGTAACTTTTTATATATTTATATTTTTTTACAAGATTTTATTTTTCAATTTTCAAAACATAAAAACAAACAGTTACAATAATAAAAGGAAGGAAGAGGGAAAGAAGAAAGAAAGAAAGAGAAAGAAAGAAAGAAAGAGAAAAAAAAAAAAAGAGATCGAGGCAAGGGGGTGCCTAGATAATATCTTGAGTTTCATCAAATATTTTACAGATTTAGCCAGGTCCCCCAAATATCTTCTAACTTCTCCAAGCAAACTCTCGCTAAGTACGTGAGTTTCTGGCGGGGAAGAGAATCATTCATCAATTTCCGCCATTGATGCAGAGAGAAGAGGGGTCAAGGGATTTCCAACACATTAGGATTGCCTTTTTTGCATAATATAATATCCCTTATAATACACAAAAGCCATGAATATCTTGTAAATTATATCCTTATAAACGGTGAGTTCTGATGTCATTTCTGTCACATGACTCACTGAAACTTGTGTATTATAATAAATAAAGTACCCCCAGTTGCAAAATATGAGGATATTAGAAGCTACCTCGGAGTTCCATGACCTGCCTTCGGCCTCGTGTTATGTCATGAAACTCCTCGGTAACTTATAATATTCTTATATTTTAAAAGAGGGGGTACTTTATTCACTATATAATACACTATATAATACACAAAAGCCATGAATATCTTGTAAATTATATCCGTATAAACGGTGAGTAGTGATGTAATTTCTGTTACATGACTCACTGAAACTTGTGTATTATAATACCTTCATTGCCTTCATTTTGCCCCCCCCTCCCCACGGCACTCACCTTTTCAGCGCCGGAGGGGGTCGGGGGCTGTCCACGTCATGTCAGAGGGGGTCGGGAGCAGTCCACGTCGCTAGTGCAGAGAGCACAAAATCGGATTGGAAAACTGAAATTCGTCCCTTAGTTATCAGGAGCGGCATTTTTGGTGGAGCGCCCCTGCTCAGAGCTCCCTGTATAACTGAGCCTGCAGTATGATATATAGAGTGATATTTGCTATTCTATTTGAGACAATTTGCAATTGGTTTTCCTTTTTTATCATTTGTGGTTTTTGAGTTATTTAGCTTTTTATTCTGCAGTTTCAGCAAGCTGGTTGTTAGGGTCCAAGTTAACCTAGCGACCATGCATTGATTTGAATAAGAGACTGGAATATGAATAGGAGAGGCCTGAATAGAAAGATTTAGTACAATACACGTGTAGCCCCTACAGAGCATTTGTTTTTGATAGGGTCATTGACCCCCTATTTGAAAGCTGGAAAGAGTCAGAAGAAGAAGAAGGCAAATTCAAAAAAATTATAAAGCCTAAATAAGTAAGTTGCTTAAAATTGGCCATTCTATAACATGCTAAAAGTTAACTTAAAGGTGAACGACCCTTTTAACAATTGTCCTCCCCGTACAACCTGCTGCCAGATTGTGATTGGGTGCAGGAGTGAGACGTTTGCAGCAGGACAATGGAAATCACCTAATACAACCAGTACAGTTTTATTTTGGGAGTGTTGTACGGACTGCTTCCCCTTTTGTTCCACCCAGTGCTATGGACTGTAGACCTTGGTTCTAGGAGCTCGCCATCTGAATGATTATATGGTTTGGAATAGTAGAGAGAGTGGGTAACTATATACTGAGATCCTGTCTCTGCCTTTTCACTGTTGTCGCAGTCAGAACCAAAACAAACAGACAGATCTGCTGATGTTTAAATGCATTTGTCATCGATCTTTCATTAAAGGCCACAATGCGTGTGTAGCGGGGCATGATTTATTGCTCTTTGTGCATCCGTCTGGAATGATCCTTGGGGAGAGCAGTGTACAGTAAGTAATAATGGCTTGTTCTCTCTAACTCAATTGGTCGCTTTATATAGAACCCCCTCCCACCAGGAAGCAGCGCAGCCACTCACATCTCTGCTTTTCATCAGAGCAAATCCTATCAGCCAATGGTCTTTTCTCTTGTGCTGATTTCCACTGCTGGGTTCCCCATGTCCACACACATCTCCCCCATCATTGTTATTGTTCCCCCCCATTTCTGAAACTAACTTGCCTTACTATACACATGGTCCCACAATTATAGTCTCTTCTCAACACCTTTACACTTTACTATATACCCAAGAGCCACTCTGTAAAGATGCTGCGTCAGGCATGGGCCCTTGAGGGCCCGACTGTCCCACTAATAGAGCCCCTTGTCTTATACCTTTCCCCGGACACCATATCACTTTCCTACTGTATATAAAGTTCTTTTAGGCTTGGCTTACATCACACAACTATCTGCCTTACTACTCACCCTCTCTCAGCAAGTTGTGCTGCTGAACTTATATGAGATTTGGGAAGGGAAGGAAAGCCTGGTGCTGGATTTAGGATTTAGGGGGATTTTTTGAACTGTAAATATGTAATTATGAATGTGTTTCTCCTGCTGCTTTATTGTATGTATTCGATTCTGTGCATGGAAACGTCTGCTCTGAAAGAAGAGAGCCTTGGTAAAGGGGACATTATGTTTATTTTTTTTTAAATAATATAATATTTAGAGACAAAAAAAAAGACAGTATGTATGGCAGCCCAGACTGTTTATATTGCTGACTATTTAGACCTCGCCTACCATATAAACTGGTTATAAATCTACAGTTACAGAGCATGTAACTGGGGAATCCAGAAGGACCTTTGATTGTAAGCTCCATTGGGGTCTAGACAGATGGGTATGGGATAGGGACCTTCGATTGTAAGCTTCATTGCGGCAGGGATTGAGGGGTGTGTTAGGGACCTTCGATTGTAAACTTAATTGCGGCAGGGATTGAGGGGTGTGTTAGGGACCTTCGATTGTAAACTTAATTGCGGCAGGGATTGAGGGGTGTGTTAGGGACCTTCGATTGTAAACTTCATTGCGGCAGGGATTGAGGGGTGTGTTAGGGACCTTCGATTGTAAACTTCATTGCGGCAGGGATCGAGTGGTGTGTGATAGGGACCTTCGCTCACAGAGGCAAGAACTAATGATAAAGTGATATGGACCATAAATTGTAGACTAGACTGGGGCAGGGATTGATGGTAATGTGATAGGGACCTTAGATTATAAACTCACTAGAGCAGGGACTGATGGTAATGTGATAGGGGACTTGATTGTAAGCTCACTGGAACAGGGTCTGATGGAATGTGCGAGAGACCTTAGATTGTAAGCTCATTGAGGTAATGAGTGATGGGATGTGATAGGGACCTTAGATTGTAAGATAACTGGGTTAATGAGTGATGAGATGTGATAGGGACCTTAGATTGTAAGATCACTGGGGTAATGAGTGATGGGATGTGATAGGAACCTTAGATTGTAAGCTCACTAGGGTAATCAGTGATAAGATGTGATAGGGACCTTAGATTTTAAGCTCACTGGGGTAATGAGTGATGAGATGTGATAGGAACTTTAGATTGTAAACTAACTGGGGTAATGAGTGATGGGATGTGATAGGGACCTTAGATTGTAAGCTCACTGGGGTAATGAGTGGTGGGATGTGATAGGAACCTTAGATTGTAAGATCACTGGGGTAATGAGTGATGAGATGTGATAGGAACTTCAGATTGTAAACTAACTGGGGTAATGAGTGGTGGGATGTAATAGGGACCTTAGATTGTAAGATCACTGGGGTAATGAGTGATGGGATGTGATAGGAACCTTAGATTGTAAGCTCACTGGGGTATCAGTGATGAGATGTGATAGGGACCTTAGATTGTAAGCTCACTGGGGTAATGAATGATGAGATGTGATAGGAACTTTAGATTGTAAACTAACTGGGGTAATGAGTGATGGGATGTGATAGGGACCTTAGATTGTAAGCTCACTGGGGTAATGAGTGATGAGATGTGATAGGAACTTTAGATTGTAAACTAACTGGGGTAATGAGTGATGGGATGTGATAGGGACCTTAGATTGTAAGATCACTGGGGTAATGAGTGATGGGATGTGATAGGAACCTTAGATTGTAAGCTCACTGGGGTATCAGTGATGAGATGTGATAGGGACCTTAGATTGTAAACTCACTGGGGTAATGAGTGATGGGATGTGATAGGAACCTCAGATTGTAAGATCACTGCGGTAATGAGTGATGGGATGTGATAGGGACCTTAGATTGTAAGCTCACTGGGGTAATCAGTAATGAGATGTCATAGGGACCTTAGATTGTAAACTCACTGGGGTAATGAGTGATGAGATGTGGCAGGGACCCAGATTGTAAGCTCATAGCATAGGAAGGGAGTTTGACTTGACTGTGGTGCTGAAATAAAAGATGTTAGAGAGCTGAAGTGGACCATTGTATGGAGGAGGAACTTGCCCTGGTGCTGTCACATGGAGCAGATAGCAACATTGAGAAGGGTTCTGACACTCAGCTCCTCTCTTCATGTGATTCTGGAAACTTGTATCCAACATGCTATGCCACTTGATTCAGCACTGAACACCTAAAAAATTCATGTTCTCTGTTTCCTCGAAATATTGTATAATTCATGCTAATCTCTTCTGCAACCAGCAAAGTGAGGTCCCTCCTGCATTATGAACATCCAACGAGGATGTGAAATAAGATCATTCTTTGGATGGGACTGTATACTGGTCATGATATTGGGGGCACTTTCCCCTTGACTCCCTATAAATTGGGCACCTAGCTAGTGCTGCCAATACCTATTTCTTTATATATATTTATATATATATATATATATATATATATATATATATATATATATATATATATATATACACACAGCAATAGGAGTGGCTGGGTAACAGTAGATGCCAGCTGCTACAGTGAATCTGAGGTTGGAATTACACTCAGTGAGAAAATATTAATCAGTAGGTTAAAGTTGCTGCTCGTTAGAAAAAAAACAGCACCTTGCATTGTTAATTGAAGGTCGCGATTATCCTTAGTGCTGAAATATGAATTCTGGTTTTGAGGAGAGAGTTATTGACGGATCATAAGATTAGGGCCGAATCCGGCTAATTCATGGGGAAATAATCCAGATGCTCCATTACCGACAGGATCAGCTGCTCCCTTCAAGTGGCATCAGTCTTACTGCCTCTGATACATTCATGGGATATAAACAGCATTTGTGTCTGCAAACAAAGAATCCGGTTTAGTTTGAGTAAAGATTACAGTCTGAAACATTTAAATAGTGGTGGGGCAAAAAGTACTGGAATACTGTGCTGTAAGTACAGGTATGGGACCTGTTATCCAGAATGCTCGGGACCTGAGGTTTTCTTGATAATGGATCTTTCTGTAATTTGGATCTCCATACCTTAAGTCTAATAGAAAATCATGTAAACATTACATAAACCATTAAATTAGCATTAACGCTGGTAAGTACTGGAATACTGCACCGTAAGTACTGGAATAATGCACTAAATACTGCACTGAATACTTCACTTAATACTGCACTGTAAGTACTGGAATACTGCACTGAATACTGCACTGAATACTTCACTTAATACTGCACTGTAAGTACTGGAATACTGCACCGTAAGTACTGGAATATTGCACTGAATACTGCACTGACTACTTCACTTAATACTGCACTGTAAGTACTGGAATATTGCACTGAATACTGCACTGAATACTTCACTTAATACTGCACTGTAAGTACTGGAATACTGCAACATAAGTACTGGAATATTGCACTGAATACTGCACTGACTACTTCACTTAATACTGCACTGTAAGTACTGGAATATTGCACTGAATACTGCACTGAATACTTCACTTAATACTGCACTGTAAGTACTGGAATACTGCAACGTAAGTACTGGAATAATGCACTAAATACTGCACTGAATACTTCACTTAATACTGCACTGTAAGTACTGGAATAATGCACTAAATACTGCACTGAATACTTCACTTAATACTGCACTGTAAGTACTGGAATACAACACCATACGTAATGGGATACTGCACTGAATACTGCACTGTAAGTATTATTAACATGTATTTATATAGCGCCAACATATTGCGTAGCACTGTAAAGTAAATGTGATTATACAACTAAATCACATGAATTATATACATAGAACATATGGAGTTACATACATCACAATCAATACCGGTACAAAAAGGTGAGGAAGGCCCTATGCAGAAAGAGCATACACTCTAAAGGGAAGGGAGTAATACACAAGGTGTGGGAGTGGGCAAGATCGAATTAAGTGGATGAGAAATGTGGTACTGTATGTGGTGTTTCGTTTGGTAGTTAAGCAGAGTGAGGGTAGGCTTCTCGAAAGAAGTGCGTTTTAAGAGATTTCTTGAAAGCAGAAAGGTTGGGAGAAAGTCGGACAGACCGTGGGAGAGAGTTCCAGAGGAGGGGTGCAGCCGTTGCAAAGTCGTGAATGCGAGCATGTGAGGAGGTAATGAGAGAAGAGTTGAGTAGCAGGTCAGTAGAGGAGCGTAGTAAGCGGTTGGGTGAGTATATAGAGATGAGTTCAGAGATGTAGGGTGGGGCAGAGTTATGAAGTGCTTTGAAAGTCAGTGTCATTAATTTGAATTTGATTCTGAAAGGTAAAGTACTGGAATACTTCACCATAAGCAATGGGATACTGCACTGAATACTGCACTATAAGTAGTGGAATACTGCACTGTAAGTACTGAAATACTACACCATAAGTACTGGGATACTGCACTGAATACTGCATTGTAAGTACTGGAATACTGCACTGAATACTGCACTGTAGTAGTAGTGGAATACTCCTCTGTAATTACTGAAATACTACACCGTAAGTACTGGAATACTGCACTGTAAGTAGTGGAATACTGCACTGCAAGTAGTGGAATACTGCACTGAATACTGCACCGTAAGTACTGGAATACTGCACTGTAAATACTGGAAAACTGCACTGTAAGTAGTGGAATACTGCACTGTAAGAACAGGAATACTGCACTGAATATTGCACTGAATACTGCTGCACTGTAAGTAGTGGAATACTGCACTGCAAGTAGTGGAATACTGCAGTGTAAGTAGTGGAATACTGCACTGAATACTGCACCGTAAGTACTGGAATACTGCACTGTAAATACTGGAAAACTGCACTGTAAGTAGTGGAATACTGCACTGTAAGAACAGGAATACTGCACTGAATATTGCACTGAATACTGCTGCACTGTAAGTAGTGGAATACTGCACTGTAAGTAGTGGAATACTGCACTGTACGTACTGAAATACTACACTTTAAGTACTGGAATACTTCACCGTAAGTACTGGAATACTGCAGACTGGTGATGCATTGGTACTCAACAAATGTACATGCGCCTTTAGGAAAACCATAAAGACGCAGGTGGCAGCTGCAGTTGATTGGGGAGATGGTGTCACTGTGGGAGCTGCCAGATAGTACAACCCTCTTCCACCCATGAATCTTTTCCCTCAATTCTCTTCCAGCTGCACATGATGTTGTACTCCAGAGGGGGGATTCATTGGGGAGATGTGCAAGAACTACAGGCCTCACGTTACTCTCACATTAGGGGAGTAGGGTGGAGAGAGAGGAGTTAGCAGGACTAGTTTGGCAGCTGATGCCATTTTAATGGCTGTATAAGACAGAGGTGGATCAATTAAAAACAAAAGGGTGCTGGGAGCATATATTGGATCCCCAAAGCACATATTTGGCTGCTGTCCCCATTTCTCTAGCAGACTCTAGCATTGATGTGACATGCCCACAAAACATGAACTATCAGAGAACAACAAATAGATGCAAGATTGGGTGCCTGGGGGTGATAGTGAGCTGATTGTGGACTGCACCCTTCCCACCTACTTGCCCTACCCCACCTTATCATACACAAGATGGGAAAGTGGAGGGTCATTACTGATGTGGTACAATGATCGGAAGGAGTTCAGGTATAGGTTTAATGCAGAGGATTATTCTGTTTGGCAACGGCAGGTAAACAAGACTTGAGCCAGGCGGCCACTGACTGGAAACCCCGAAACAGCAGCAGCCAGAACATCCCTTGTGCCATTATTATTATTATTCATTATATTACACCATGTTATCCTACTCTTTATACTGATTCCTCATCTGCTCTCCATAGTCTTTCTCTCCCCTTTCACTTTCATTCACATTGTACCACCAGAGATATTCATATGATATGTGCCTATATATTATACAGTTACATTATGTGCATATATGATATTAGGGTTACACCGTGACAGTGGATGGAGGAAAGATGGGGGTATATCTGTGCCTATATATTATACAGTTACATTATGTGCATATATGATATGGGGGTTACATTGTGACAGTGGTTGGAGGAAAGATGGGGGTATATATGTGCCTATATATTATACAGTTACATTATGTGCATATATGATATGGGGGTTACACTGTGACAGTGGTTGGAGGAAAGATGGGGGTATATCTGTGCCTATATATTATACAGTTACATTATGTGCATATATGATATGGGGGTTACACTGTGACAGTGGTTGGAGGAAAGATGGGGGTATATCTGTGCCTATATATTATACAGTTACATTATGTGCAGATATGATATGGGGGTTACAATGTGACAGTGGTTGGAGGAAAGATGGGGGTATATCTGTGCCTATATATTATACAGTTATATTATGTGCATATATGATATGGGGGTTACACTGTGACAGTGGTTGGCGGAAAGATGGGGGTATATCTGTGCCTATATATTATACAGTTACATTATGTGCATATATGATATGGGGGTTACACTGTGACAGTGGTTGGAGGAAAGATGGGGGTATATCTGTGCCTATATATTATACAGTTACATTATGTGCATATATGATATGGGGGTTACACTGTGACAGTGGTTGGAGGAAAGATGGGGGTATATCTGTGCCTATATATTATACAGTTACATTATGTGCATATATGATATGGGGGTTACACTGTGACAGTGGTTGGAGGAAAGATGGGGGTATATCTGTGCCTATATATTATACAGTTACATTATGTGCAGATATGATATGGGGGTTACAATGTGACAGTGGTTGGAGGAAAGATGGGGGTATATCTGTGCCTATATATTATACAGTTATATTATGTGCATATATGATATGGGGGTTACACTGTGACAGTGGTTGGCGGAAAGATGGGGTATATCTGTGCCTATATATTATACAGTTACATTATGTGCATATATGATATGGGGGTTACACTGTGACAGTGGTTGGGGGAAAGATGGGGTATATCTGTGCCTATATATTATACAGTTACATTATGTGCATATATGATATGGGGGTTACACTGTGACAGTGGTTGGGGAAAGATGGGGTATATCTGTGCCTATATATTATACAGTTACATTATGTGCATATATGATATGGGGGTTACACTGTGACAGTGGTTGGGGGAAAGATGGGGGTATATCTGTGCCTATATATTATACAGTTACATTATGTGCATATATGATATTGGGGTTACACTGTGACAGTGGTTGGAGGAAAGATGGGGGTATATCTGTGCCTATATATTATACAGTTACATTATGTGCATATATGATATGGGGGTTACACTGTGACAGTGGTTGGAGGAAAGATGGGGGTATATCTGTGCCTATATATTATACAGTTACATTATGTGCATATATGATATGGGGGTTACACTGTGACAGTGGTTGGGGAAAGATGGGGGTATATCTGTGCCTATATATTATACAGTTACATTATGTGCATATATGATATGGGGGTTACACTGTGACAGTGGTTGGAGGAAAGATGGGGGTATATCTGTGCCTATATATTATACAGTTACATTATGTGCATATATGATATGGGGGTTCCCCATATCATATCACCTTGCATGAGTAAGTGCCAGGCTTACAGCTCACTGACATGTCCTATGGGGAGATGCTTGAAATGTTCCTCTGGGTCAGACAGCATTAAACCTTTGCATGACATATACAAATAGAGTGATGGAGCCAGTCTATAGAGGATGATTCTGTGTATAGAGAGGAGAGAGATGGAGTTATGGTGTTCATTAGAGGAAATGGAAGTGTTGCTATGTGATTGGTGGGGGGGAATTTTATACATTATTTCGTGAATTATGTCAGTTTGTTGACCCCAAACCTTGTCTACTTATAAGAAGTGAAACTGTACATGTCCCGTCTGAGCTGGTTCTGGGCTTAACAGAAATAAACAGCGGGCACTTATACATTATTAAAGGCAATTAAGGTTCACAGAAGGATATCAAGAAACAAGATTATAAAAGGTGTTATACCTGGCGAGTGCTTTTATGGCCCATAATTCTACCATGTTACTGCTGCCATATTGCCCTATTGTACCTGCTCTTCTCCCAGTCTTCCTGCTTTGTATAATGAATATATAAATTGGGAATATGCTGCTTAGAATTACATTCTCTTTCATTATTCAAAAAATTGCTTTTGGATGGAATTTAAGGTGCACTATGCCAGTAACAGTTGTCTGGGTGGTTGTTCTATTTTACTCTCTTGGGTGCTATTTGCTGCAGATAAACGCATGAGCACTGGTGTGTGGCTCTATCCCTTAAACAAAAAAATCGTAGATCCAAAATAAAGAGAAAAAGAAAATTTATAAGTTATAAAATGGTCTCTCACCAGGACAACCCCCAGTCTAAGGGTTGCCAATCAATTTTTTATATATGCAGGATTCAAAATGGGGTGAGACCCATTACTAGTACAGCAGTAGCCCAAGTATTGTTGAGTTAAAAAGACTTTATTAGGACATACATAAGCCTAACGCGTTTCATGCCTGAATGGGCACTTACTCATTGGGCTACTGTTTGCTGCAGCCTTGATCGCCAGTCATGCTGTGCTACGACTCTCAGCAGCTTTTGGCTCCATTTCTTTTGACTTGTGCTTGACTCGTAATTTCTGTTTCTTTCCTCCTGGAAACCAGAGGAGATGGCTCAGTCCCCGACACTGCGCACGGAATATGTGGTCTCAGGGACGCGCACGCCCCCGGCCAGGAGGAACAGCAAACTGGCTACGCTGGGCCGGATCTTCAAACCATGGAAGTGGAGGAAAAAAAAGAATGAGAAATTGAAGCAAACAACAGGTAAGCATGACGCAACAACACAGGAATAGCCATTCCAGCTATAAAACCTTTCTAGCAAGCTGGGAAGACTCACTTTTACTTACTCTTGACTCATGGTTCCACTGACGTTACCATTTCGGGCCACATCTTTTGCTTCAGACCACATTCTTTTTTGTTTGCTCTCCTCCCAAGCTTAATGTCATTACAGAAAGGGAACCTGCACCGCTTGCTAGAAATTTGCATCTTTTCATGATATTCATTGGCCCTGGACTTAAAATACAAAGACTTCAATGATCTATTTTATACTTGGATAACTCTGGGTTGAGGATAAATAGTACAGTGATGAGCTCTGATTGGACCCCTTGAGTTCTTCTTTACCTTGGCTTAGACTTGTGCACTGTAGCCTCACTCATCTGCTGTTCTTTTTCCCTCTACCATTCTTCAGCCTTGGAGAAGAAGATATCCGTCAAGCAAAGTCGGGAGGAGCTCATTAAGAAGGGCCTGCTGGAGATTATGGAACAAGGTAAGTGCTGACCTTCCTGCCCCAGTGGGGTTTTTGGACTCTGGAAGGAAGTCATTTACTGTCACGCTGTCTCAGGAGCAGCAAACCCAGTGGTGTAACTAGATGTTACTGGGCCCCACAGCAAATTCATTTTAGGGCCCCCAACATATCCAGATGTTGCCCTATTTTACCAATATATGTTGAAATTGCCCATTATTTGGGCCTCATGGGCCCCCCTATACTTCATTACCCCCCTGCAGCCGCAGGGTCTGCTTCCTCTGTAGTTACGCCCCTGAGCAAAACCTTAACAGAAAATGAATATAGGTATGGGACCTGTTATCCAGAATGCCTGGGACCTGGGGTTTTCTGGATAAGTGATCTTTCCAAAATTTGGATCTTCATATCTTAAGATCAAGTGCAAGGCACTGTTTTATTATTACAGAGAAAAAGGAAATCATTTTTAAATATTTGGATTATTTGGATAAAATGGAGTCTATGAGAGATGGCCTTTCCATAATTCGGAGCTTTCTGGATAACAGGTTTTCGATAACCTTTACCTGTATAAATTATTTCCCACGCCCAATGGGAATTCCTGCCCTTTAACTTTTCCCTTTCTCTGACTTAAAGGGGATGTAAAGTCTAAACTAGAATAAGGTTAGAAATGCTGTACTTTGTATACTAAACATAAACATGAACTTACTGCACCTCAAGCCTAATCAAACAAATGATATATACTTTCAAAGTTGGCCACAGGGGTGAATACCGGGGTCACCATCTTGTAACTTTGTTATACATCTTTGCAAGACCAAGACTGTGCACATGCTCAGTGTGGTCTGGGCTGCTTAGGGATCGTCATAAATTATCAAAACAGCACAAGTCAAATAATATCTGCCAGAAGCCGATACAACAAGACTGATTAATAATCAGAATATATAGACTGCACTGGGTCCTGTGTTGTCATGTAATCTAATGTGGATTTTATAGTTTTTGTATTGTTTAATACAAACTTTCTCCAACCAAATAATCCTTCATATATAATTCCAGTTTATCTGTTTAAATCTGGCTCCATGATCTTTGTCCCTGCAGCTGGAGTTGGAAACAGTAAAAGGGATGTAAAGGCAAATATAAAATCCAATATAAATCTCTACACAGTCGCCGACTGCTCTACAGGGAAACAAACAAAGCTGCTTGAGTTCTGCATGGCTGGGAAGTAACAGCTCCCCCTGCTGTTCATAAGTATGATTGTTTCCCTGCAGAGCAGTTAGGGACCGTCTGACAATTCCTATCCACAGCAGTAAATGAAGGGAGAATTTCACTGCATACAGTCAGGTTTCTTATAAAAACGGAACACATTTCTTAATTAAAGTATATTGGAGATAGGTTTCTTTTTCATTAAAGAAAGTAAAAATGGGATTTGATTTTTTTTTCCTTTACATGCTCTTTAAGCTACTGTAGCTCATTAATTCAGCAACCACCAATGAGGGGCCTCTATGGCCTTCCAATGATATTATAATGTCTGGCTTTGCATAACCTTGCTTTATAAGTATGGCTTAGCCAAAAATAGCAACTGCCCAGGCCACCCTTCATTAAAAGGGCAAATAAAAGGAAACACAGTTTGTATTGTATGGTACAGTGAAACCCCCTCTCCTCTCACCAGCAGCCAGAAGGGTTAATTAGTGGGAGGATACGAACTTCTAAAAATAAAAATCTTCTGAACGGCACATCTGTTAGCTTGAAGCCTAATGACGTGTGCGTTTATGCTAATTTCTGTGATGGGTCGGCATTAATTGCTACCTACAGCATGCCACTATTCAGTTGGTTCATCTCCCTGAAAAGCACAATCAAGACTTTGGCTGCTCACAGTTTAGTTAGTATGACATGTGCTGTGCCCTCTACTGGCCAGAGTGGGATATAACACTGATATATGACTGAACATTGCTGCACATTATAGGCACTGCAGCGGCGCACTCTAATGGTAGCACACAGCAAGTGCATTAAAAATCTTATGATACAGGTATTATTATCTGGAAACCCATTATCTGGAAGGCCATCTCCCATAGACTCCATTTTAATCAAATAATTTCAATTTTTAAAAATGATTTATTTTTTCTCTGCAATAATAATAATAAAATAGTAACTAAGATATAATTAATTTATAAAAGTGGCAAAACAATCCCATTGGGTTTCATTAATGCTTAAATGATTTTTTAGTCGTAGTAATAAGGTATGGAGATCTTATGGTATGGATATCCCTTATCTGGAAAACCCCAGGTCCAGAGCATTCTGGATAACAGGTCCCTTACCTGTATCTGCTTTACAGCTGCATAAACCATTTAATCTTTCCAAATAACAGGCATTGCACTGCCTGGGTAGCAAAGGGTTAACAGCCTTAAATAAAGCAAATACATCACTAATGAGTGTCAGCAATTTTTCCCTCTCTTAAATGCCTTTCACTTGAACTTGTGATTATTTTTGTGAGATTCCCAAAAGATAGAGTATAAATGGGGCACCTACACAAGACTGACTGGGGTGTGAGGGAGGTGGATTTAAAACAAACTAATCCCTTACAGGTCCATTGCCTGTAAAACGCTGGGTTCAGTGGCAGTCGTCAGGTGGATTGCAGGCATTAACAGACCCATACACCCCATCATGTTTCAGAACCTGAACCCAAAGTTTGTCCCGCTGATGGATCTGCGATGGAAACCCACAATGATCTTCCACCCCCCATCTGCCAGGATTTAAACCCGGAAGATACCCAGCAAGAGAATTCTGCCCCGCTGACTGCCAGCTCCTTTGACGAGAATCAAGTCCCAGAGCAGAATGAAGAGGAAGCAGGTACAGCTGTACAAAACTAAGTAAACATGAAGGTATAATTCTTAGGCCTCCTCTGAACATCAAGCAATAAGCATACTGGGTTATCATGAGTTTTCATGGCTGTAAATTTGTCAAAATGTGACCTGACAAAGTCTATGCCAAGATTATACAGGTACAATCAGTACACAACATGGATAGGAGAACAACTTAGAAGTAGGAAGCACTAAGACTAGGTGCTATGAATATAGGTGAGCACATGATTATTAGTTGGATTTATTTGCCCTGGGAGGACACTAATGGGGCAGGAAACCTGTCTAGTGAAGTTATTGTTAAAGATGGGTAAGTTGCAGTTTTTGCTGTTGTAAAAATTATATTTGATTTTGTGGGTAACAACATAGCACCCCTTGTTTTTCCCTCTCTGCAGGTAACATTGACTTGCTGGTGGTTGAAGACCTCAAGGAGTCCAACCTCACCTCAGTGGAGAGGACCCTACAGGCCATCCTACTCTCTGAATCTGTAGATACTGCTCTTCTGGAGACAAACTCAATGCAGATCCCGAGCCCCCCACTTCTGCCCCTGTCCCAACCAAAGGCAAATGCTTGGGTTAACCAGTGTGTGTCAGGTACGACTACTACCCCCACCTTTAACCTTCCCCTGTAATATAGATAAGAATCAACAACATCAAAAGCCAGGGTTGTGCTTGCCGTCTTCTCGGTTGCTTGAGGATTTAAACCCCAACATAACATTTTGCCTTGGAAGGAATAAACTCTGTAGAACCATAGGGAGATGGAAAGTACCTGCAGATATTTGATGGTGGAAGTTGAACTATAAATCTTCATCAGTTTAGCAATTGAAGGCTGTTGGAGAACCATAGAATGCTGAGAAGAGATGGTAGGCTTCCTACTATATCAGTGGTACAATTGTCCTCAGATTAATCCCATATATCCCTTGGCTCTTTGCAGATGATGAAGTTGAAGAGATCACCTTGAAGTCCCCACCCCACACCATAATGAAAAGCTCGACCCCTAATGGTTCCTCCCATATCTCAGGACACACCGACCTCTTCCAGCCTTCTACCCAGAAAGCCACTAAACTGCACGGCCAAACTGCTCAAGGGTGGCATTCTAGCCCAAGTGGTTCACCTCACCACTCCGCCATACATATGCCTTTACCCCCAAGCAGAGTCATCGAAGAGCTGCATAGGGCACTAGCCACTAAACACCGGCAAAACAGGTGAGTATCTGAGTTCTTTCTGTACTTTGATATAAAATCACCTGTCATGTCACATCAAAGATGGCTACCTTGGTGGGGTCTACTTTCCAGAGTCCATAAGCAGTAACAATGATGACAGCAGTATGATGCCCTATTGCAGGGGTCCCCAGCCTTTTTACACATTCACATGTAAAAAGAGTTGGGGAGCAACACAAGCATGAAAAAAGTTCCTGGAGATGCCAAATAAGATCTTTGATTGGCCATTTGATAGCCCATATATGCACTGGCAGCCTACAAGAGGCTCTGTTTGGCAGTACATCTTAATTTTTATGTAACCAAAACTTGCCTCCAAGCCAGGAATTCAAAGTAAGCATCTGCTTTGAGGCCACTGGGAGCAACATACAAGGGGTTGAGGAGCAACATGTTGCTCATAAGCCACTAGTTGGGGATCACTGGCCTATTGGCTAACTGTAACCAATAAATATTTTTCTCAATTGAAGCTTTCAGGGTCGGGAAATTAAAGCTTCTCCAAAGAAGAGGGTGAATTTCCGAACCTCCAGGCCCTCCAGTGTAGAGAAGAACAAGGACAATGTCACTTTCCAAGAGGGAGATGCAGAGGGCAAATGTTTGTCTGCCAAGGATTCTGAGGAAAATAAAGAAAACTTGATCAGGGATTCGGGCCATAAAGACGATGTGCTGTTATATCAGGACGAGGAAGAGTTAAACAACTCCATTATCTCTGGTAAGGAAGGGCTTGTGGCGGAGGTGTCAACCTACCCAGATTTAGATGCCAGGCCTGGTCAGGTGGGGGCATGGTTGGGGTGGAACAGGGAGTAACAGAGTGTGGTTAGACATCCCAGGGTATGACCAGAAACCTGTAGGAGGCTGACATATCTACATGAGGTTGTTCCATCATGGAAGATAAAATGTGCAAATGATAGCAACAGTACTCCTTAGATAAAGTGAGTTGCACTGAAACAGCTGGTATAGGATGAGGGCCACCTAGGTCCCACCAGAAACTTGATATCCAGGGCCCATAAGTAGGATATGCTTATGCCTATGGAGGAAATTAGAAAGGAATATCTTTGTGTAGCCCATCTGGAGACCCCCTGGTATCCCAAAGGCCAATCCACACTGGAAGCAACAGCTGGAGGGATAAATATTGTATCATCCCTCTGTCTCATATTCTCTCTGTCTCATTAAAGGGACATTGACAAGAAGGTACAAGAAAGAACTGTTGACTGTAAAACTTCGGAACCGTCCAAGCAAGCAGGAGCTTGAGGACCGGAATATCTTTCCCCAGAGAACGGACGAGGAGAGACTTGAGATACGACAGCAAATTGAAATCAAACTCTCAAAGTAAGGACCTGGGGGCAGTAAAAATAGCCAAGACTTAGGGAGGTTGGGGTCTGGTTTGGATATGGACGGGAGAAATACAATGTCAACATTTAGCAACAGATTTGGACCTCTGCCATTGTGATTGGCATAAAGAATCTTGGGGTGGGGATAGTCGGAATAAAAATGAAGTTTAAGGGAACATATAAGGTGTCCATAATACAGAGCTGTTTGTTGTTGGTATAAATGTTCATAAAGGGGGGGTACGTGTGACCTGTGTAGCATGAAGTTAAAGGGAACATGGATAAAGTGCAACATAGAATCTTATTACATTTCTCAATAAAGGTAACATTAAAAGGTAAAATATCTACAGACATCTGTATCCACAATAGAAAGATGCATGAATATTGACTTTAATTAGCACTGATTGCTTTGCTGTCTTAATGTAAAGCTACAGGGAGAAGGTATGCAGGAAAGGGTGCAGTTATCACAGAGGCTATAGGAAGAGTTAGGCAAATGTAATATTTATTTTATCCGTATACCTCTAGTCATTTTATTCTTTGTTTTTACTCTGTAACCTGATTTGACTGCCTCTGCTGTACTAGTGAATGGCCTCTAGGTGGTGCCAGATATTCTGTTGTCTGTGTTGCAAGTAAATTCATCATTTTTAAATACACATACAGGATCCCTCAAATGCTTGGGATTTTTACATTTATTTAGAATGTAATGTAAATGAAAACATTTATGGCTGAGATCATTCTGTCCCAGTGGCTGAACAGATCCTATTTGATCCCCATTATAACCAGCAGTCCTACCCTGCTTTATGGCTGAGATTCTAGCTATCTGTATAACAGAGCATTCTGTCCCAGTGGCTGCACAGATCCTATCTGATCCCCATTGTAAGCAGCAGTCCTGTCCTGCTTTATGGCTGAGATTCTAGCTATCTATATAACAGAACATTCTGTCCCAATGGCTGCACAGATCCTATCAGATCCCCATTGTAAGCAGCAGTCCTTTCCTGCTTTATGGCAGCTGAGATTCTAGCTATCTGTATAACAGAGCATTCTGTTCCAGTGGCTGCACAGATCCTATCTGCTCCCCATTGTAAGCAGCAGTCCTGTCCTGCTTTATGGCCGAGATTCTAGCTATCTATATAACAGAGCATTCTGTCCCAGTGGCTGCACAGATCCTATTTGATCCCCATTATAAGCAGCAGTCCTGTCCTGCTTTATGGCTGAGATTCTAGCTTTCTATATAACAGAGCATTCTGTCCCAGTGGCTGCACAGATCCTATCTGATCCCCATTGTAAGCAGCAGTCCTGTCCTGCTTTATGGCTTAGATTCTAGCTATCTGTATAACAGAACATTCTGTCCCAGTGGCTGCACAGATCCTATCTGATCCCCATTGTAAGCAGCAGTCCTGTCCTGCTTTATGGCTGAGATTCTAGCTATCTGTATAACAGAGCATTCTGTCCCAGTGACAGCGCAGATCCTATCTGATCCCCATTGTAAGCAACAGTCCTGCCCTGCTTTATGGCTGAGATTCTAGCTATCTGTATAACAGAGCATTCTGTCCCAGTGGCTGCACAGGTCCTATCTGATCCCCATTGTAAGCAGCAGTCCTGTCCTGCTTTATGGCTGAGATTCTAGCTATCTGTTTAACAGAGCATTCTGTCCCAGTGGCTGCACAGATCCTATCTGATCCCCATTGTGAAAAGCAGTCCCACCCTGCTTAATGACTGGAGCATCTAGTATAAAATTTAAAAAAATATTTTATATTATATATTTCATAACATCGAATAAAACTGCACTTACTGGTCTTCCAAAGTGAAATAAGTGGTCACTTATTTAACTAATGTTTCGCTTTCAGCAGAGCTGTGAGTGCAGTTTTCTATGATATTAATTTGTTTTTATTTATCCTGGCAGCCAGGCAACTTGATTATACAAATGGAGTGCAAACTACACGCTGGTATATATTATCTATTTGTTGTTTTTGGAACAGTGGATGTATTTATAAAGAAAAAAAAACTACCAGCGCCAATTACAGCGCCTAATAATTAAAGCGATTTTATCACTGTACCCCTTTAATGGAAGAAGCAGTAGCACGATGCTGTGTTGGTAATGTTACCTTGGCTAAGGTTAAAAAATTGCTGCGTTCAAAATTGATGTAGATCACGCGGAACACTCAGATCGTGGCTTCTCATTTCTGGTTACTTAGCAACAGGGACAATTATTGTCTAGAACTGCTGTTTTCTGTGTATGTATATTTTGAGATGATCAGAGTTATTATGTACATGCAGGGGGAGAAAGACAGAGAGTCACAAGGGAAAGGGGTTTACATTAGCCTTGAGATTTCCTCTCTTTGTTTATCGAAACGCTTGGGAACACCAGGCAGAGGAGTCTTGTAAGGACTTGGAGCAGGGAATTCAGACTCGCTGGGAATTACATCTATTGCATAGTATAGAATGAATAATCGAGGGTAGAGACAGGAGCCGCACATAATTTTAACAAAGAACTGGGGGAACTTGAATGGACTGGGAATCACAAGACAATAAAATTCACCAGGAGGCTTTTGATATTGAAGACACAGTGAGAGGGATATGAGCTTGTTGACATTGACCTGAGTTGCACATGCATGGACAGATATTAAAGGGGAAGCAAAGTCTAAAATAGAATAAGGCTAGAAATGCTGTGTTTTGTATACTAAACATAAACATGAACTTACTGCACCAAAAGCCCAATCAAACAAATGATTTATATTTTCAAAGTTGGCCACAGGGGGTCACCATCTTGTAACTTTGTTATACATCTTTGCAAGACTAAGACTGTGCACATGCTCAGTGTGGTCTGGGCTGCTTAGGGATCGTCATAAATGATCAAAACAGCCAAATAATATCTGCCATACAGCAGATACAGCAAGACTGATTTATAAACAGAATATACAGACTGCGCTGGGTCCTGTGTTGTCATGTAATCTAATTTTACAAGTTTTTGTATTGTTTAATACAAACTTTCTCCAACTCTCCAGAACCAGTGGCTGCAGTAAAATAATCCTCCAAATAGAATCCCAGTTTACCTCTTTAAATCTGGCTCCATGATCTTTGTCCCTGCAGCTGGAGTTGGAAACAGTAAAGGGGATGTAAAGGCAAAAATAAAATCCAATACAAATCTCTACACAGTCACCGACTGCTCTATTGGGAAACAAACAAAGCTGCTTGAGTTCTGCATGGCTGGGAAGTAAGGCGGGGGCTCCCCCTGCTGTTCATAAGTATGATTGTTTCCCTGCAGAGCAGTTAGGGACCGTCTGACAATTCCTATCCATAGCAGTAAATGAAGGGAGAATTTCACGGGATCCTGTCATCGGAAAACATGTTTTTTTTCTTCAAAACGCATCAGTTAATAGTGCTACTCCAGCAGAATTCTGCACTGAAATCCATTTCTCAAAAGAGCAAACAGATTTTTTTATATTCAATTTTGAAATCTGACATGGGGCTAGGTATTTTGTCAATTTCCCAGCTGCCCCAAGTCATGTGACTTGTGCTCTGATAAACTTCACTCACTCTTTACTGCTGTACTGCAAGTTAGAGTGATATCACCATCCTTCCTTCCCCCCCCCAGCAGCCAAACAAAACATTCAGTTATATTGAGAAGGAAAAACAGCAGCCTGCCAGAAAGCATTTCTCTCCTAAAGTGCAGGCACAAGTCACATGACTGGGGGCAGCTGGGAAATTGACAAAATGTCTAGCCCCATGTCAGATTTCAAAATTGAATATAAAAAAATCTGTTTGCTCTTTTGAGAAACGGATTTCAGTGCAGAATTCTGCTGGAGTAGCACTATTAACTGATGCGTTTTGAAGAAAAAAAACATGTTTTCCGATGACAGGATCCCTTTAATGAAAGTAAAAATGGGATTTAAATTTTTTGCCTTTACATGCCCTTTAAATGCCAATCTGGCAACTGTTGACTGTCAGTAGTCTATTGTGTATGATGGATCAGCACTTGGGTGCAGTTTTCCTCTCTGGTGGGATCTTTCCCCATCTTAAGAACATGGGAATAAGTGCACTGCAGTGGGGGATTGAGGAAGGGACAACTGTCCTGGGCCCTGCAAATATTGGTCCCCTAGTGAGCAGCTGTGCAGAAAATGGTGAAATAGCAATATAGAATGTATAGCGGGGTATGATAGCGACAGTAGATCATGGGGGTGACAACAGAGCAACAGAGAAACTGTAGGGCTTATAGTATGGTTGCCACCTTTCCTCTATTAGTGTAAGGAGCGCTCGCCGGCGCGTCCTTCTGTAGTGGCGTCCTATCCAAGATAGCGGCGCCCAGGGGGGACCATGTGGCTATCTGACGCCAGCACATCGATCTGGATGCAGCGTCTTGACGATCAGCGTTGACGTACAAAGTCAGCGCGTGACGCTTAACGTCATCATGCACGTTTTGGCGTGAAAATTCACCTATAAAACGACGCCAGAAGATCTCGGCCATTTCCTGATTATTGGTTTAACTCTGTAGTGTTTCTGGGTGTGATTTATTGTTTTTGAACTCCTGATCTTGACTTTGGCCTGTATCCTGACTGCCTGAATTGACCTTTTGCCTGGATTGACTACTCTTCTTCTTGACCCCTTTTGTACCACAAACTGTGTTTTGAAGCCTACAGCTTCCTCCTTGGTCCGCAACTACAAACTGAGCCTTCGGGCCCTGACAGTATAATCGGGCAATGGCTGAGATCTTCTGGCGTCCTTTTATAGGTGAGTTTTCACGCCAAAATGTGCAATGACATCATGCGTCACACGCTGACGTTGCGCGCTGATGCTGCATAATTTGATGCCGGCGTCATGACATTTGACACAGGTGTCATGATGCTGCGTCCAGATTGACCCGCTGTTGACGGATAGCCACATGGTTCTCCCTGGACGCCGCCATCTTGGACAGGACACCGCCATGGAAGGACGCACTGGCGATCGCTCCTTACAATTAGCTGTCCTGACAGGGGGCATGTATGTGGTGTCATGGGGTGGGGCATGAGTCATTACGGGAGGGACACTGGGCAGCTGTGTTGGGATATGTTTAGCCAATCTCTGTGTCAGTCATGGAGAATCCTGCCTTGTTTTTCTAATTTGGGCAGGTTTTGATCTGGGAAGCCCTTATGAAAACCAGTCTGTCCGGGTCAAAACCAGACAGATGACAGCCCTAGCTTAGAGACAACCAATAAAAATGGTAACAGCAGGGAAAGATGGCAGCAGTAGGATGAGATGGAGACAGTAAGGCAAGAAGAGAGGAGCAAGATGGAGACAGTAGGGCAAGACAGAGACAGTTTGGTAAGATGGAAAAAAAAGTAAGTAAAGATGGATATACTGGGGCAAAATAGCAGTACCAGTGATCCTGTAAAACTGCTGCGCTGGAATGTCACTTACAGCTCCCACTTCATTTATAGACTGATTCCTCCCTAAGTAGTTGTTGGACCCAACCAGTCTCTGCTGGATAATGCCCTTTTATAGCCCTTCATCTTTAGAATTCTATCCCCCTTTTCTCAGCTGGTGGCAAATGCACCAAAAATAGTGAGAAAACTAATAACTGTCCTTGTGTTGTCACTCATGTACAAATGCCCCATGGAGACCTTTCTCCTCAATGTGAATGGGTAACCGTCACAGTCAATAAAATCCAAGGTGCCGGTGAGAAGTTGCATCTGGGAGATGGTTCTGCCTCTGTCGGCTGCTGAGCTCAGATAATCAATGTCCTTGAAATATTAATGGTGAGAATCTATTTAAATAAAAGCTATGCGGCTGCAGTTAAAAATCGTAATAATTCTCCTATTATATGTTGTCATATGCTGGGCACCACCATAAGAGCCATCCATATCCCTCCATATTTATATTATCTGCTGGTGTAACCCGCTTTTCTGTTGCACCGACCCACGTGCACACACTCAGCCTAGGGATGGTCAGTGCAGCAGGCAAGAGGACTTGAACACATAAGGCAGAGATACCGTAACTTTATAACATTTTATTAATGCGCATTTGTCTGGAGACCAGTAAAACAGTAATGAGAACACTGCCAGGCAGTCAATTTTGACATATCTCCATAAACATATTACAGGATTTATAAAACTGGAAGGAAAAGCGGCACAGCTGAAATACATTTTATCACATTACCATATAACAATCTCTGTGCACAGGCCCGGATTTGTGGCGCGTGCGTCCCGATTTAATTACACCAGCTGCACCGGCGCTTTTTCGCCGGCACGCTGGGAAAGTGTAGGCGGGCGCTAGGACCGCGCGGCCACCTGGTCGGACCGCGTGGCCTAGGGGCGGCCGGCAAACAAATCTGGCGCTGTCCATGCAGTACAATGGGCAAATCACAACAATCAGATGACAGAGTGAGGATTAAATCCAGAGTCAAACTGGGGTACATCTGGACTGGGAGTCAAAATAGGTCCTGGAATTTCAAGGACATAGAGGCCCCACCAGCACAATAAATAGTGACTGTCTATGGCATCTTACAGCAGCCCCTCTGGCATTTGCCAGAACCCACAAATTGCCAGTCCAAGCCTGAACTGGGGTACCTGCGGCCCACCATAGATCCTCATCCCAAAACTGCTGCCACTACCTGTCTCGGCTTTTGCTACCCCGTCTTGTACACATGTAACCAACATTTTTAGCCACAGTTTTAAAATAATTCCCCAGCCATTCATGTAATATCACTGCAGAAATGACCAATAAGAATATTAAGCACAGAGATGCCAATAACAATGGTCAGCGTGTGCATTAATGTACATGTTAACCTCAAACATACCAATAAGAAATAACCAATTAGTATTTTAACCCCAGACATGCCAGTAAGAAAAGGCCAATCAGCATATTAACCCCAGACATGCAAGGAAGAAATAGACAATGGACATATTCACCCCAGGCAAGTAATATCACTGCAGAAATGGCTTATGAGCACATTAACCAAAGACATGCCAGTAAGATGACTGCAGAAAATGAACAATAAACAGTTGACCCCAGGCATGCCAGTTAGATCACTGCAGAAAAGGAATAGATTGAAAAGCATTACCAAGGCATAGAGGAGGGGCAGACAACATATGATTGACATCCAAGACTTTTTAAGTACGAGTATGGATATGTTTAAAAAAAAAAAAAACGGTTTTAAGTTTAATTGAAAATGGACTTTAATTTCCATCTTATTATGTCTGGGTGACAGGTCCCCTTTTAATTTTGACAAACGTACATTTTTGATCGAACAGTAACCTTTGATCGATGAGATTCATGCTACTTCAGATTTTTGCAGAAGAATTCATTTGGGTTATTGATTTCTAGTGCAATGGGACTTAAACACGAGGCAGTGGAATTCCTGCAGTTCCATTGTGCGCAGTGATCACTTAGCTGTGAGCTCTTCGCTGTGCGTAATGAGGCAAGTGCCGATTTTCAGTGCCGAATAAGCGCGGCTAAAAGCTCAGGCTGTGCCGAATGAATAGAGCAAAGTGCTTCACTCTTCTGCTGCCGTAATGCTGGGCTTTGTGTGCGGAATAAGTGACTGCTGATTATACTGAAAGACTCTCCGATAATGACAACTTAGTGGCTGAGTGCGCAAATAGCGAGGAGGTTTTACGGTGAAAGGTGTGTGAAATACTGTTCCACTTTCGGGGATTTGCAGGCAAGAACTTAGCAATGAGGCCACTTGACTTATGATGCAGTTTTGTTGCCTCCGGCGGCGTCTGTGGGAAAATACAAAATAACCAGTGACGTGAATATAATAATCCCCTCATCGATTGCATCTCTTGCGCCCACCGCTCACCATTACTGGCACCTTCTTATGCTGTATCCAACAGTACTGACGTGCTTTATATACATCAATGCAAGGGCATTATTGTAACACTGGTTTTATTCTAACACCCAAAGGGGTCCTGCTGGGGGGGAGGGTGGATTATATATAAATAAGTGCATTGGTCATTTCACTTATGTGCTTGCCCGCAGGTTTAACTGAACTGCTCCATCATCCTAAAGGCCATACAAACAAGATTATTGGTGGGCAAGGGCTGTGTGCAAGCAGTGCCGATTCTGGGGCAGATGCCGACCCCCTCTCCCGCTCCGTGCTTAAAAATCAGCTTCGCTAGTGCATTGAGCTCAATTTCACTCTTTGCACTAGCGGAGCTGAATTTCCTGGTTAAACCCCGGAAATTTGGCTCTTAAAGTTACAAGAGACGGCTTTTTGCCACCCCTTGCAACCGGCTGCCTGATGCAAGAATCTCACCTTGCCTCATGGCAGGAGTGGCCCCGAGTGCAAGTCTGAACTAGGATTTAGAATAGGCCCTGGCATTTTAAAGGAGAAGGAAAGCTACGGAGGCATTTCATTGCCAATAGATTAGCCACAATAATGCAAGCTAGAATGCTATATTTATTCTGTAGAATGTTTTACCATACCTAAAAAAAGCTCTAGAAGCTCTCTGTTTGTTTAGGATAGCAGCTGCCATATTAGCTTGGGGTGACATCACTTCCTGCCTGAGTCTCTCCCTGCTCACTCATAGCTCTGAGCTCAGATTACAGCAGAGAAGGGAAGAGGGGGGGGGGAGAGGAGCAAACTGAGCATGCTCACGCCCAGGGCAAGGAGGTTTAAGCTGAAGGCAGGAAGTCTGATACAGAAGCCCATGTGTACACAATAGAAGGAAAGAAATGCTGTGTTTCTTTTGACAGAGCAGCATTACTTTGAGGGTTTACTGGTGTATTTAGGTGGACCTTTTGGATAAGGCTTACTTAGTTTTAACCTTTCCTTCTCATTTATTAAGTACACAGAGGTAGTAACTACAGAGAGAGCAGACCCTGCGGCTGCAGTGGGTGGCGGTCCAGAAGGTACAGGGGGCCCCATGAGGCAGTAACATCTAGTTACACCACTGGCCCAAATAACGCCCTGCCGGACTGTCCATGGCCTCTTAGAGCAGCCCCTCTGTAGAAACTCCAGATAACCAGGCCTGCTGTGTTCTCTTATAATTCCCCTCCATTCAAACCCAATGAGCCACCTTATTATACTTTAGCTCACAGATTCATCTCGCACCGCTCGCTAATAAATAATGGCAAGACAAAGCACCTTTTTTTGTGTGATTACCTTGAAAACTGAATCGGGCAGAACTAAATATAGAACGGCTGATCCATCAGAAACATATTTGCTGGAAATGTAAATATTTCTGCACTTTTGGCTGGATTTTTACCCTGCCCGTGTCTGTTGAGTTAAATAGTACAGGGAAAGTAGAAAAACAATGAAATGATCACTCTATGGGGTAGATTTGCTAAAGGGCGGAGTGACTAATGCTGGTGAAAATTACACACATTTTCTAACATATGGAACATAAACTATACAGTGGGCTCATGTGTAGGGCATTATAACAACTCTATTCTATTTTTTTTATTAAGGCTTGGACTTGTGTAATGTAATGTATTTTCTGCAACATATATGTCCATGTAACTTTTTAATTTGCCGCCCTATGAAAATTAGGCAACGCTAGCGCATCTTTGCTTTGATTGCCGAAGTAACACTAGTGAAAATTCGCCAGCGTTAGGCGTCCTGGAAGAAACATCTTAGTGAATTAGCGTTGTCCTAGCGAATTTACGCCTGACGAAGTGTTGCGATGGCTGCGAAGCCATCGCTGGCGAATTTTCGTGGGTTAGGGAATTTGCCACTATGTTCTTTTTAAGGGTTAATAAACCCAACAAAAGCATGAAAACGAGAGGCAAAAGTTTGCAAATGACTCCAGATAGTGTATTGTAAGGAATATACACCAGCTCTATTAAGTTTTATTCATAAAAGAAATGACGTGCATGGGATCCATTATCCGGAAACCTATTGTCTACAAAGCTCTGAATAAAGGGATGGTTGTCTCCTATAGACTTTCCATTTTCTCTGTAATAATAAAACAGTAGCTTGTACTTAATCTAAACTAAAATGTAATTAATCCGTATCTGAAGCAAAACCAGATTATTGGGTTTATATGATTTGCAGATCCAAATTACAGAAAAATCTGCTATCCAGAAAACCAGAGCATTCTGGATAACAGGTCCCATATCCGTATTTAGTGACTATTAAGGGCAGAGGCACACGTGGAGATTTGGGGAGATTAGTCGCCCGGCGACACATTGCCTTTTCTTCTGACGACTAATCTCCCCGAACTGCCTTCCCGCCGGTGGGATGGCACTTAGAGCGCTTCGTTTTCAGAAGTCGCCCAAAGTTTCCTTGTGAGGCAACTTCGGAAAATGAAGCGCTCCGATTACCATCCAGCCTCTGATTTAGTTTCTAGCCGGCGGGAAGGCAGTTCGGGAAATAAGTCGCCCGAAGAAGAGGAGATTTGTCGCTGGGCAACTATTCTCTCCGAACTGCCTTCCCGCCGGCTAGAATCTAAATCAGTGGCTGGATGGCACTTGGAGCGCTACATTTTCCGAAGTCGCCCAAAGTTTCCTCGTGAGGCAACTTCGGGCGACTTCGGAAAACGAAGCAGGGTATCAATCAGATTGTTCTTAGGGTCAGGGCACACCCGCCAGCTAGAATGTAAATCGCCAATGCGATGGCACTCAGAGCGCTTCAATTTCCGAAGTCGCCCAAAGTTTCCTAGTGAGGAAACTTCGGGCGACTTCGGAAAACGAAGCGTTCTGAGTGCCATCCCGTCGTCGATTTACATTCTAGCAGTTCGGGGAGATTATCTTAAAAGCTCATTGGCCTGTGAGCAGCTTATACTTCTTGACATGGAAATTTTCTTTCTCTGCTCGCAGAGGGGCTCATAAAGTTATTAAAATAGGATTCATGAGATTTCTTGGAAAATTAAGATTTATTTGCACAGCTTCAAGCTTTTTCCAGAGCTCATGGGTGCCATCAATCCCTATTTTCTGCTTGCTCAAACATTTATCTCATCATATTGCATCTGACTAATTCCCAGGCTTCCAGAGCTCCCCAAGCCCTGCAGGGAATTGGAGTTTGGTTATTTTTAGAGAACACGGGGGATGAATGTGAAGGGGACCCTGACACAGAGGCATCTCTTCTATCTGTCATTATGTAAGCTCCCAAAATGGAATTGCAGGGAAACCCTTCAGTGCAATTGGCACACAGCATGGATTCAACCAGTATGAACTGAAACAGGAATCCAGTCATTTCGTGTATAGATTGACCAATGGAAAATACAACATGTGCTGTGAGTTTGTGAGCGAGATATGAACTGTCATTAGTAGTAAATCAATCAGGAAGTAATGAGAGTCAAGGCAATGGAATAATAGGGTATATCTGTGCCTATATATTATACAGTTACATTATGTGCATATATGATATGGGGGTTACACTGTGACAGTGGTTGGAGGAAAGATGGGGGTATATCTGTGCCTATATATTATACAGTTACATTATGTGCATATATGATATGGGGGTTACACTGTGACAGTGGTTGGAGGAAAGATGGGGGTATATCTGTGCCTATATATTATACAGTTACATTATGTGCATATATGATATGGGGGTTACACTGTGACAGTGGTTGGAGGAAAGATGTGGGTATATCTGTGCCTATATATTATACAGTTACATTATGTGCATATATGATATGGGGGTTACACTGTGACAGTGGTTGGAGGAAAGTTGGGGGTATATCTGTGCCTATATATTATACAGTTACATTATGTGCATATATGATATGGGGGTTACACTGTGACAGTGGTTGGAGGAAAGTTGGGGGTATATCTGTGCCTATATATTATACCGTTACATTATGTGCATATATGATATGGGGGTTACACTGTGACAGTGATTGGAGGAAAGTTGGGGGTATATCTGTGCCTATATATTATACAGTTACATTATGTGCATATATGATATGGGGGTTACACTGTGACAGTGGTTGGGGGAAAGATGGGGGTATATCTGTGCCTATATATTATACAGTTACATTATGTGCATATATGATATGGGGGTTACACTGTGACAGTGGTTGGGGGAAAGATGGGGTATATCTGTGCCTATATATTATACAGTTACATTATGTGCATATATGATATGGGGGTTACACTGTGACAGTGGTTGGGGAAAGATGGGGGTATATCTGTGCCTATATATTATACAGTTACATTATGTGCATATATGATATGGGGGTTACACTGTGACAGTGGTTGGAGGAAAGATGGGGGTATATCTGTGCCTATATATTATACAGTTATATTATGTGCATATATGATATGGGGGTTACACTGTGACAGTGGTTGGAGGAAAGATGGGGGTATATCTGTGCCTATATATTATACAGTTACATTATGTGCATATATGATATGGGGGTTACACTGTGACAGTGGTTGGAGGAAAGATGGGGGTATATCTGTGCCTATATATTATACAGTTACATTATGTGCATATATGATATGGGGGTTACACTGTGACAGTGGTTGGAGGAAAGATGGGGGTATATCTGTGCCAATATATTATACAGTTACATTATGTGCATATATGATATGGGGGTTACACTGTGACAGTGGTTGGAGGAAAGATGGGGGTATATCTGTGCCTATATATTATACAGTTACATTATGTGCATATATGATATGGGGGTTACACTGTGACAGTGGTTGGGGGAAAGATGGGGGTATATCTGTGCCTATATATTATACAGTTACATTATGCCACATAAGAAGTTGTGCTGGGGGAAAGCCCAGGGAATATACCACCAAGTGAAGGGGGGGAGCAGTTAATGCTGTGGAAAAAATCTTTAGATTGAATTCCATCCTCACAAACACTAAACATTAGATGGTGGAAATCTGCAGGGAGTAGGACTCCGTTCTGAGTAAAGTGGAGCATTTAATTTCTAGGTCCAGATCATTATATAGACCCTGTATATAGATTATTCCCATGCCATATTTATTGCTGAGTTTTGTAAAATAACCTTTGTTGCTATAGTTTCCAATTAAAGAAAACGTCTGACTTTCAACAAACTTTTATATTGTTATGTGGAGTGATATTACAAGAAAATCCGTAGCTTCTCCCATTTTTGGATTTTTTACGAAAAAAAAAAATCTTTTCCTTGAAATTCTGCCCCATATGACAGTTGCTCTCTGGTATCCAGGGTGAGTAACTACGGCAACAAGTCAAGTAAGGAAATAGATTATGGGGATAAATCTTTATCATATATCTTTTGTTAAATAGAACAATATTTTTTCCATTCTGATTCCATTTAATTTACCTCTCATCCAAGCTGCAATTTAGTTGCTAGGGTCAGTAGGATACCAGCAACCAGGTAGCAGTATAAAAACAAAAATGGTGAATCTTTTTGAATGACATTAAAAAGAAGATCAGCTGCTGACTGTCTTATCAATATCTATATCATACTAAAGGTTTGTTTTGTGTTGAGTTTTCTCGGTAACAGTAACACCAAAAAATAAAAAATTCTCCTATTTCAGGAGATTAGTCGCCCATTGACAAATCGCTTCTTCTTCTGGCGACTAATCTCTCCGAACTGCCTCCCGCTGGCTCCGAATCTCTCCGAATCTGAGCGTGTCTCTGCCCCTAAAGTAATGAAAATATAATGCACTGGTACAACTGGGGTGTTTGTTTAAAAAACACTATAGTTTATATAAACAAGTTGCTGTATAGCCATGCGGGCAGCTATTCAAGCACAGGATACACAGTAGATAACAGATAAGTACTACTATAATTTATATAAACAAGCTGCTGTGTAGTCATGGGGGCAGCCATTCAAGCACAGGATACACAGTAGATAACAGATAAGTACTACTATAGTTTATATAAACAAGTTGCTGTGAAGCCATGGGGGCAGCCATTCAAGCACAGGATACACAGTAGATAACAGATAAGTACTACTATAGTTTATATAAACAAGTTGCTGTATAGCCATGGGGGCAGCTATTCAAGCACAGGATACACAGTAGATAACAGATAAGTACTACTATAATTTATATAAACAAGTTGCTGTGTAGCCATGGGGGCAGCCATTCAAGCACAGGATACACAGTAGATAACAGATAAGTACTACTATAGTTTATATAAACAAGTTGCTGTGAAGCCATGGGGGCAGCCATTGAAGCACAGGATACACAGTAGATAACAGATAAGTACTACTATAGTTTATATAAACAAGCTGCTGTGTAGCCATGGGGGCAGCCATTCAAGCACAGGATACACAGTAGATAACAGATAAGTACTACTATAGTTTATATAAACAAGCTGCTGTGTACCCATGGGGGCAGCCATTCAAAGATGAAAAAAGAGAAAGCTTGTTTGTATAAACTATTGTAATCTTTCTGAAGGCAACACACCAGGTTTACGAGTGCAGAGTAACAGTACATTATATTGTCTTTCCTTTAAAACACTTTGATTTTTTTGGTGTTACTGATCCTTTAAACAGAATGATATTGGAAGCAGTAGAGCTGGGGGATGAGTTGCAGGATTCAGGGACATATCATTGCCCTCAGCATGTACAGATCATTAATAGCACCAGCGTGTATCTTATGTAATAAGTAAGCGCACTTACGTACAATGTTTGTGTCCCCTTGAAAACATCTGATTTAGGAATGGACTCGCATTCTGAAGGGTGAGCAGTGTCAGAGGAATTCACACAAGCAACTAGATGTGCGTCAACACTTCTTAAATTAAGAATCCCCCAAATTTGACCTTTTTGTATCATGTTAAGGGAATGTGACCCAACTAAACATTGTACATAGCGTTCATTTCCCATCTAATATAGCAATGTACAACATTAAAAGCACTGCAAAATATATTGGTGCTCTAAAAATACATGTTAATAATAATAATGATTAAAAAAAGGTTAAATTAATTTTTAGTATGTTATAAAATGGCCAGTTCTAGGCAACTTTTCAATTATTTAATTTTTAAAAAAGAGACTATTATCCCACTGTTACTATAGGCACCATCTCTCCCTACTATACCTGCTATCCCACAGTAACACTCCCTTCCCAGAGACTATTATCCACTGTTACTATAGGCACCATCTCTCCCTACTATACCTGCTATCCCACAGTCACACTCCCTTCCCAGAGACTATTATCCACTGTTACTATAGACACCATCTCTCCCTACTATACCTACTATACCTGCTATCCCACAGTCACACTCCCTTCCCAGAGACTATTATCCACTGTTACTATAGACACCATCTCTCCCTACTATACCTGCTATCCCACAGTCACACTCCCTTCCCAGAGACTATTATCCAGCCTTTTACAGACATGGGTGTACTACCTGTATAGTCAAGAGATACATACTGTAGGTGGTGGGATTTTAAAACTTTCTACTACTATATTGGGCTTCCTATAACAGGGCAGAGAGCAGTTGCTGTAGCTTACACCCTCAGAAATAGCCTTATTCACCATGTCATTATTATTAATATATTAACACTATATATATATATATATATATATATATATATATATATATATATATATATATATATATACTGTATATTAATGTTTATTATGTTTATATATATGTTTATATATATTTTGCAGTTGAGTCGGCAGATAGAGTAATAGGCTAAGTGGCTAAGTGTGGGTTTGGGGATTCGTGTGATGCCAAATTGGAGGCATTTATAGCACAGAGCTGACAAAATGAGCAGAAAGTGATAGAGACGTGTGTAACGAAGCTAAATACTACTCACAGGAAATATTAGTATGTGCAACTGTGCAGGAGACAGATGGAACGATGGGCTGGGATGTTGTACTTGTTTGTAAGGAGTATCACTTGTCATGTGTCGTAATGGAAACAGATTCGATATGACTGGATATGAGCTCAGTCTGCCCTTTTATTTTACCGGCTTAGCTCCTTTTATCCTGCAATGGATGTTTTTTTTCACGATTCAGTGTGAGTTGTTGTGGTTGGGGGCGTGTACATGAACAGTGGGGGAGGGGAGAGCAGCAAACTCGGAGTAGGCAGAAGACACTTTAAGGGTCAGGGCACACAGGCAGATTCGGGGAGATTATTCACCCGGTGACAAATCTCCTCTTCTTTCGGGCGACTAATCTCCCTGAACTGCCTCCCCTCCCTTCCCACCAGCTAAAATGTAAATCGCAGACGGGATGGCACTCGATTCATTTTCCGAAGTCGCCCAAAATTTCTTCTTTTAGCCGGCGGGAAGGCAGGGGAGGCAGTTTGGGGAGATTAGTCACCCTGATGAAGAGATTTGTCGCCAGACAACTAATCTCCCTGAATCTGCCTGTGCGCCCTGACCCTAATAGGTACCTGTCCAGCACCCCCCAATTGTTCACCCTATGTAGGTGCCTCGCCTTCCTACCCCTAGATCCAACCAAAGGTTTAGTAGCAGAGGGGGCCTGGGATGTTTTAGTTACGTCACTAATGCGTCCCTTCTCTTTTTATACGTTTGCGTGGATTCTTCATGTATATGTTTGAGATACAGGTATGGGATATGTTATATGGAAACCTGGTATCCAGAAAGCTCCAAATTACAGAAAGGCTGTCTCCCATAGATTCCATTATAATCAAATAATCCAAACTCTGTAAAAATAAAACAGTAGCTTTTACTTGATCCAAACTAAGATATCATTAGCAGAAGCAGAACCAGCCGATTGGGTCAAGTAGACTCTAGGTATGATCCAAATTACAGAAAGATCCTTTATCCGTAAAACCCCAGGTCCAGAGCATTTTAAATAGCACGTCCAATAAAGTATTTACTGTATATACAGCCTTGTATTGTGGAATAGATTGGTAAAATACATGAATAATCTCTATGAATGCTGTTAGAAAATTGCAACTCACAAAAATAGGAGTCATAAATATTGGGAACGCTGGCGCTTATAGTAAATATTTATTAGAACCAGCACTTTATTATCATTGTTCCCTGCTCTCTATGTCCCCGTTGTAGCCATCTTATATATTTATATTGATCAGCAAGTCTCTTGTTTATTTTTGGCAGAATAGAGAGTTTCTAATTGTAATATCACTGAACTGCCTGTTCCTTGAGGCTCTGTGACTCTATGGTTTATACACTGACTGGACCTCATTAAATACTTTCAGTACCAACTTCTCCCTCGCTTCCCGTTGTGTCCTCGCGTAATGTATTCTCTTTCCCTCTTGTTTGTTCTGTTGTGGCGGAGCCTTGGTACATCTTGTCCCGTGTCTAGCAGAAAGATCAAGTGAAAAGCACTCGTTGCTGAGCAGCACTTAAACTTATTAGTGTCCTTAGTCCTACAAGACGTTGACCGTAGTCAAACTTGAAGCATCAACGGCAGGAGAAGTTATAAAAGGAACTGTTGGCTTAGACCAGTGGGTTGCAAATATGCTTTCCATGACTACGGCTACACTTTGTATTGTATCTGGAGTCACGATTTTCCTGTTATTCAGCTGCTTTTTCAGACACAGCAGTCCCCTCTAGTGACTCTCCATTAACATGTACAGTAGTTCCATTATGGTTAAGTCACGCCACACAAGTTTGCCTTAGCTTAATCCACAAAATCACGTTGTTCAAGAAACAGAAAAGAAACTCCTATGACTATATACTGTATGGAGAACAGAAAAGAAACTCCTATGACTATATATGGAGAACAGAAAAGAAACTCCTATGACTATATATGGAGAACAGAAAAGAAACTCCTATGACTATATATGGAATGCATATCTATGACCTACGACTATCAGGATCTCCTGGTGGGATTCCACCATAGTAGGATTGTCATAATCTGTTATGTTATGGTCGGGGGAATTGAATCTCACCTGGGTAGGAGTGTCAGGATTGTCCAGTCTGTCCAAGGCTATGGTGCAAATGTGAATCCACCACTATAATTGACAGGATCTCCTAGGCTGAGATGTGGAACATAACCTACAACATGTAGGATCTCCCAAGGTGGCCATAGACATAGAGATCCGCTTGTTTGGCGATGTCACCAAATGAGCGGATCTCTTCCAGATATGCCCACATTTAGGTCTGATACCGGTATCAGGTGGTCAGATCTCGGGACTGCATAAATGCACAGAACGCGGCTGCGAACCGACGGGATTTTTTAACCTGCCCGATCGAGTTCTGCCCAACTTTCGGCCAGATATCAATCGGGGAAGATGGCCCCACACACAGGCCAATAAGTTGCCGACTCGGTCTGTTGACAGCTTTTATCAGCCCGTGTATGGGGGTCTTAAGGTATGACATTTTATCCCTGTGTAGGATCTACATGAGCAACATGTTGCTCACCAGCCCCCTGGATGTTGCTCTTAGTGGCCTAAATGCAGGTGCTTAATTTTTAATTCCTGGCTTGAAGGCAAGTTTTAATTGCATTAAAAACAGGTGTAGTGGCAACCAGAGTCTCCTGTAAGCTCCCAGTCCAGATAGGGGCTACCAATAGCCAATCACAGCCCATATTTGGCACCCCCAAGAATTTTGTGCATGCTTGTGTTGCTCTGTTTTTTTCATTTGAATGGGTTGGGGATCCCTGTCCTAGGTTTAGAAAAAGATATTTATCACGGGGCAAATTTATTCATCAGATGCGAATTCGCAATAGAATAAATTTGCGAAATTGGGAAATATATTTGACGCCGATGACAAATCTGACACCGACGACAATCCCGACGCCAGTAACAATTCTAGGCGCCCATTGACATTAATGGGCCTCAGAATTGTTGCCAGCGTCGGAATTGTCGGCGTCTGAATTGTTGCCGGCATTGAAAATATTGACGCCGGATTCAAAGGAAGAGGAATGGAAGATTGATAGACACTTGTCAGGAAAGACAGGCACAGTCAAGAACGTAAAGTGATGCAAGAAAGCTAAATATAAATGCGCTGAACAATGGAAAACTATAATTAGGGGCCTGTCAATTCTAGAAAGTCAGCGCAGCCCTCAGATCTCACTAGAATCTGGAACTCTACCGGAAATTCAAAATTACTTCTTTATACTTAAAAAAAGTTAGAGACTCTAGCCAGAAATTTTGGATAAAGACTGCTCCATTGCTTTGGCTGAAGACTTGACAAAATAAATACTAATTTGTATATGTATGTATATCTTTGTTTGTGGGACTTTATGTCCCAAGTTTAGTCTTCAACAAGTGAAATGAAGCTCAATTGGGTTCAGATCAGGTGACTGACTTGGCCATTCAAGAATATACCACTTCTTTGCTTTAATAAACTCCTGGGTTGCTTTGGCACTATGTTTTGGGTCATTGTCCATCTGCATTAATAACACCTCCCTATCAATGTGACTGGATGCAGCTGGATTTGAGCAGACAGTATATCTCTCAACTAATCTTCCCGCCGGCTAGAATGTAAATCCCCGGCGGGATGGCACTGGGAATGCTTCGTTTTCCGAAGTCGCCCGAAGTTGCCTTATGAGGAAACTTTGGGCGACTTCGGAAATCCGAAGTGATCCGAGTGCCATCCCGCAGGGGATTTACATTCTAGCCGGCGGAAAGGCAGTTCGGGGGGTGATTAGTCGCCCGAAGAAGAAGCGATTTGTCACTTTGTGTTAGCATTGTGTGTCTCTGCCCAAAGTCTACTAGAAAATCATGTCAACATTAAATAAACCCAATAGGCTGGTTCTGCTTCCATTAAGGATTAATTATATCTTAGTTTGGATCAAGTACAAGGTTCTCTTTTATTATTACATTATTATTATTTGATTATAATGGAGTCTATGTGAGATGGCTTTTCTGCATAACGGATCCTATACCTGTATATAAATAAATAAATATATATATATATATACCACAATATTGGGTTCAGACTTGCCTGGGTGCAGTGTCCAATATATTAGAAAATCGATCCCAAAAATAAGATCCGCACTCTCAGGTCTTAAACAAAAAATAAGCAAACGCTGCTACGTAAAAACACCCCTATTTCGTTAAATAAGGAATTTAAAAACAATACAAAGTAACTGATGTTTATCTCAATTGTCACTTCCTGTTTAATCTAAATTACAAAGTATATAAAAATGAGTTTGAATAAAAGGTCTGTATTAAAGTTCCCTCTTGCCCGATGGCATCACTATAATCAATATTGAATTATTTAGTATGATCCTTGGACTACACCAGGGGGCACATTTACTAAGGACCGAATATCGAGGGTTAATAAACCCTCGAATTCGACCCTCGAAGTAAAATCCTAAAAATTCAAATATCGAATTCAAAGGATTTACCACAAATCCTACGATCGATCGACCGAAGGATTTTAAGCGATCGATCGAAGGATCGAACTATTTTACTTCGAATCGGATTCGAAGTCGTAGTATCCTATTCGATGGTCGAAGTATCCAAAAAATGACTTCGAATTTTTTTACTTGGAAAATTCCCTCGCATTCACTTCGACCCTTGATAAATCTGCCCCTCAGTTTGCCAAAAACATGAATCCATTAAAAAGTTATCGAGTCTATAAATTGTTAACCCCAGTGGTATTAACCCTTATTAAAACCCTTACGTGCTGTGCAAACATATTATAATTATTATGGTAACCCATAAATATTATGGTAACCCTTGCTGTGTATAAAAATTAGGGATGCACCGAATAAAGGATTCGGCCTTTTTCAGCAGGATTCGGCTGAATCCTTCTGCCCGGCCGAACCAAATCTGAATCCCAATATGCATATTAGGATTCGGAAAAATCACGTGACTTTTTGTCTCAAAACAAGGAAGTAAAAAAATGTTTTCCCCTTCCCACCCCTAATTTGCATATGCAAATTAGGGTTCCGATTCAGCCGAATCTTTTGCAAAGGATTCAGGGGGTTCAGCCGAATCCAAAAAAGTGGATTCAGTGCATCCCTAATAAAAATATATAAATTATTCCAACATCAGAAATTCAAATGATCTATTCATATGGCCTTGTGTATATTAATAAATAAATAAATCCCCCACCTAAGAATAATAAGACATAAACATACACATTATATATATATCTACGTTATATATATATATATATATATATATATATATATATATATATATATATATATATATATATATATATATATATATACACACACAAAATGATACAACCTTTGTACTTTTGCCAGTATTGTTCCTCTAAGGGGCTCCTATGATAATAGAGACCCAGGACAAGGGCCCATAATAATGATGAGGCAAAGACACAGAACATGCTGAACGCTGGGTTTGGAGATCGCCAATATTTTCACATTTGGGTTGTGCAGTGACATAGATGGATGTGGCCAATCAGGAGAATTCCCATGTCTGTGGGGTTTCTGTTGCTGGTTGGAGCAGGGAGGGGCGCTAGTCAATACCCAACTCAGAGGGGAAACCCCTGCATCTCTCCCGCAGCCACTACTCCCTGCATAGCAACAGCATAGAAACAGCATCCCCTCTCTCTCTGCAAGACATATCCAATCACAGGCTGAATTGGCGCTGCTACAGCAATATTAACTACATGAGGGTCTGAGCTGCACTGCAATCATATAACTGCCTTTTATTAACCTCGTCACTCCCGAAGCCCTGTTGGTGCAGTTTGCTGGGTTATTGTGGAGACATTTGCGATGATTCCTATTTGTGCACAGTGCAGAAAGTAAGACCAAGGAGATTTGGCACCCAGGGTAATAAATAATAATAATAAATATTTGAATTTTGGTCAATTCTTTTTTTGACCAGCTATTCTGAGGGTGAAATTTCCTTTTAAAGTCATATTATTAATATTATATGACATGGTATGGACACCCAGACTTCATATATATACCATATTTACCCATGAAAAACTGTCAGTCCCAAGGAGGGAGGGGCAGAGCTGGCAGTCAGTGAGGTGGTGGGTCAGAGAATGTAGCATGAAGACTGGTAGTATACATGGAACATATTCCTACTGATAATCCCTGTGTGAGGCTCCTTGCGTGAAACTCCATCTTCACCAGTAGCAACAAGCGCTGTCATTTCTCTGAGCTCTTTATTAAATTCCTATAATAATCCAGCAAATGCATCGTGCGGAGAGGAATGTTCCAAGAACATGACGGCCTGTATAGTATCATGGGCAGACTGTGATACTGAGCATAGCAACACAAGGCGTTTATATTCAGAATCTGTTGCATATGTTATATTGCCAGTTATCATCCAGCCACCAAGGCAATACAGCTAAACGGCACTGGACTGGGGGGCCCACCAAGGCTTCTACCGCAACCCCCCTCCGGCACCCCCCATGCTTACCTTCTTCTTCTAGTGGGGCGCAAGGGGGACCAGGCTGGGAGGTCGGAAGCCACAGTAGGTTTTGTGCAGGGAGCAGTCTGGGCCGGCAGTGCCCACCAGGCTTTTTCCCGGTGTCCTGTCGGCACAGTCTGACCCTGCAGCTAAGAATTTAAGAATTTAACCCTGTGTGTCGGAAAAATGTTATGGAGTAGAATAAAGCCACTCCCTTGCCTTATAGTAGGTGTCTACCCAAGGCATTCTACGTTCGGGTGCTTTGAGCAGCAGTTGTAGGCAGGCAGGGTGAGTGTCAGGAGGTAGAATTGGACAAGATATTGACAGTAACACAAAAGAGCCCCCGCAGGGCAAAGGCAACTTCTTTGGATGCTGTAAAACTCTGTTGCTTTAAGTGCACTGGTGTGAGACCCCTCATGGCCCTAGTCTAGGAATACTGCTGGAAACTGACAGTTGTAACAGACAGGCAGTGCCCCTGACACGGCTCTCACATGGATGTATTTCTTCAGAGCTTCCACCGAGTGGTTTTTGTCTTCACTCAGGCTGCACAAGCAGAATGTACCTGGTATTTACTAGAGTACAACTGTCTGCCCGAATCTCTATAGATGTGTCTACTCTCTCTCCAGACAACATCGGGTTTTCTTTGTTCTGCAAATCCACCGGGGCCCGATCGATGACCTTAACTGACTGTCATCTTGAGAATCGGAGCCACTGTCTGTGCGTTGTGTTCTGCCAGCGAGAAGGCTCAGTTATCGTTCCCGTGGGAACACTCGATTCTTCTTCTTGGATATTACAAGTCTGCTCACAAGTCAGAGATGTCAAACACTCTGCAAATTGGTTGGGGGGGGTATGAGTTGTTTATACCAAAAGGCCAGTGTGGGGGCCCTCATGTCATGATTCGGTGCGGACAAAATCTGATTGTGGTTGCATAAACATGTTGGGGCTAATTCACTAACCAACGCTAATTCACTAAAATACGAAGTTGCGTCCAGGGCGACAAACATTGGAGGAGTTTCGTTAGTGTTACTTCAGCAATCAAAGCGAAGTTGCGCCAGCGCTGGCTAATTTGCATACGGCGGGAAATTATAAAGCTGCATGGATGTATATGTTGCAGCAAATACATTACATTACACAAGTCCAGGGAAACTTAATAAAGACAATAGAGTTGTTATAAGGCCCTACACATGAGCCCAGTGTATAGTTTATATGTTAGAAAATGTATGGGGAAACCCGGTTACCCCAAAAAATGTTTACGGACTTTTACAGGCTATCACTCTGAAAAAAAGGAAAAGACGCCAGCGTTTTTGGGACGTCCACTAAAAAATATGATGTAAGTGACAGAAGATTGAGGAAGATCTGTGCACTTCATTGCACTTCGCCCGGTCTGAGCTGTCAAACGCAAGTCTGGCGAAAGAGGTAACGTTCAGTGAAATCCGCATCTTAGTGAATTTGCGAGAGTAACGTCCATTCGCCAGTGCGAAAATTCACCTGGCGATAGAGTGTGAATGAGCGCTAGCGTCTGTCTCTTTTGCTAGCGAAGTTACGTCAAAGTGCCTGAATGCCGTCACGCTGGCAAATTTTCGTCAACGTTATTCACTTCACCCCTTTAGCAAATCTGCCCCAAAGCATCAAATAGTCTTCCACTATACCTCCGCCTTTATAGCATCGGGTACAGGCTGCTTACCCTACTGCCAACGGAACTGGATACAAATTTGAGCTGCAGCACTTCGAAATGGTGATACAACTATTTGTGCTAAAGACTAGGCTGGACTGGCTAGTTGTTGGCACAAATAAACACAGTTTTATCACCATTTCAAATTTGTTCTGAAATAAACATAAAGTATATTCCCAATGCTAAGCGGGTGATTGTGCCCCTTAGTAGGGATGGGCAAATTTTTTCGCCTTGTTTCGCTGTGAAAATGACGCCCATATGCAGTCAAAAAAATTTGCCACACAACAAAAAAATGTTGACGCCCGTAGACTTTAATGGGTACCGGCGACATTTTGCTGGCAGCAAATTTTTGGCGAAGTGAAACGGGGCAAATTAGTCCCCAACCCTACCTCTTACTTGCCGATCACTCGCCCCAGGGAATGCTGCTCTCTACACCTAGCGCCGGATCAAAAATGCAAAAACTTCCCTTTTGCTTTATAGTAGCAGAGCATAATTCTCTTCTGTGCCAGAGTAATACTTTCTACTACTATTGGCACGTGCTGGCCCTTTTTGCCGAGCATAGAGTCATCTCATTGGAAGAGGCATGGGTGGGCTGGTGGTTTATTCTACGTTAAAGCCTCTCCAAAAAAGTTCTTGATTTGGCTCGTACTTTGGTAAGGCATTAGTGATGGGCGAAGTTATTTGCTGGGCGTGGATTTGCAGCGAATATCCGAAGTTCGCCGACTGTGAATGTTTTTGCGAAACTGCTGCGAAAATTCACAGCGGAAAAAGTTTCTGCGACAAAATTATTTTAACCCCCATTGTCTTCAATGCGTTTCGCGTTTTTTTCCGGATTTTTTTAGCAAAGCGAAACAGGAGAGAGTCTCCTAATTTTCTTCCTTTTAGTGCATAAGAATAGCTACACGTGTCTATAGCTGTTGTTGAGATTTTTAAAAGATCAGATCCTCATCGTGAGACCACGATTTTCTCGGGTACGAATTGACCATCAACTAAAAAGACCAATTTGCCAGGAAAACAAAGGGGAGCTGCCTGCTTGGCCCTGCAAACATAGAGAGATTGCACTGGGACCGACAAAGATTTTTTGACCTGGCCGATCAATGTCGGCCGAAAAATCGTAAGATGTACGATCGTTCGAATACCATTAACTGCACGATAATTTCGAAGGATTGGTCGGACTTCGCTAAAATCGGTCGTTCGGCAAGAAGAATCATCGCGTCTATGTGGAGCTTTAATCGCTTTTCTTAATTCACTGCAACTTCTCACATCTCGTCTGGGAATTAAAGGCTCTGCATTATTCCTCCATTACATACAGAATCACATTGGGCAAATGTGCAAGAAATAAAGCTCACAGCAGAGTCGATGAAAGAGACCAACATAGAGAATAGAAAACCCAGAGACTTTTACTTTTATCCCCCTATTCTGAATCAACAGTAACTGTAGCTTGTGACTTCTAATGTGTTTGGCAGTTGCAGGAATTGCACAGAGGAACATTACTTACAGTACACTCCATGTCATCTCTTCAAAGGATTCTGTGCTTTTCCATAAATACACCTTTTGTATGAAGAAATGATGAATTCTGCAAATAACCTTGTGGAAACAGATTGAGCTGCCTGTTCTTGTTAAATATAGCTTTGCACAGAATCCTATCGAACTGATAATGTGTCTATTTAGGGTCAGGAATGTATTTTTATACAAAGAAAATGTATTTATAGGAGAGAAAATACAAAATAAACCCACCTGCAATGTCTTTCTATATTTATATCTATGTATCCGTACTCACGTTTCTTCTAAAGGGCAGCCGATATGTTACGAACCCTTTCACCTGCCCAGGCACATTTTAATAAAGGCTTGGCCAGTCTAAGGGGCAGATTTATGTAGGGGCACATTTACTAAGCTTGAGTGAAGGATTCGAAGTAAAAAAACATTGAATTTCGAAGTTTTTTTTGGGTACTTTGACCTTCGACTACTACTTCGAATCGAACGTTTCGAACTAAAAATCGGTAGACTATTCGATAGTCAAAGTACTGTCTCTTTAAAAAAAACTTCCACTACCTACTTCGCCACTTTAAACCTCCCGAGCTACAATGTTAGCCTATGGGGACCTTCCCCATATGTTTTCTAAGCTTTTTCTGATCGAAGGAAAATCCTTTGATCGATGGATTAAAATCCTTCGAATCGTTCGATTCGAATGATTTCATCGTTCGATCAAACAATTTTTCGATCAATCGATCAAAGTATTTGCGGTAAATCCTTTGACTTCGATATTCGAAGTCAAAGGATTTTACTTCGAGAGTCGAATATCGGGGGTTAATTAACCCTCGATATTCGACCCTTAGTAAACGGGGTTGAATTGAAAATTCGAATTTTTTTTATGGTCAAAACTCTCAAATTCGAATTGTGAATAATCCAAACTCGATTTGAATTCGAATTTTGAGAATTATCAAACCTAGCCCATTTAAGAATTTGAATTTGACTATTCGCCACCCAAAACCTGGCGAGTTCATGTATAAAATCATACTATAAACTCATGCGCTCAAATACTAACACCTTCACAGATTCATATATTACAAGCAGGCTTAGAGTAGAGTCCTGCAGCGGGTCGGGTACCCGCCGGTTACCCACAAAAACTGGCGGTACCATGCGGGTTGCAGGTAGAAGTTCCAGGAGCGGGTATAGACACTGGTCGCATTTCTCCGGGTTTGCGGGTCTTCTCAATATTGAGCTTTACTCCTTTTTTTCTGATCACGCCTACTTCTAATGATGTCACTTAATGACAGCGGTGAAGTTAAAGGAGAAATCAACCTGTGGAGAAAAAAAACCCTACCCCCCACCCCAGGTAGCCCCCCTCCCTCATCCCCCAGGATAACTACCCCCCCCCCGGGGAAATGCCCCATACTCCATACTTACCCCTCAGCGCAGATTCTTCCAGCGAAGGTCCACGCGTCCATCTTCCGCGTCCTCTGTAAGCTGACTGGGAGAGCGCAATCTGCTCCACCTGCGCATGCGCAGAAATACCGATCTTGCAGTCAGCTTACAGAGGATGCGGAAGATGGACGCGTGGAAGAATCTGCACCAAGGGGTAAGTATGGAGTATCGGGCATTTCCCCCGGGGGGGTAGTTAGCTTAGGGGGAGGAGGGTCTGGTAAGGTTGATTTCTCCTTTAAAAGCAGTTTTATTTACCAGACAATCCTCCTAGCGCAGTTCGTGTTTTACATACAGGCATGGGATCAGTTATCTGGAAACCCATTATGCAGAATCAACCTCCACCACCATGTTCACAAGATCCTAGTTTGGAGGCTGTTGTTGAACTGATCACTAACAGGAGTTCATGATGGTAACCGTCATTACAGATACAGTTGTGTTTGGTCCTAGGTCATATGACATTAAGGGGCACATTTACTTAGCTCGAGTGAAGGATTAGAAGGGAAAAATTGTTCGAATTTCAAAGTATTTTTTTGGTGACTTCGACCATTGAATTGGCTAATTCGACTACGACTTTGAATCGAACGATTCGAACTAAATATCGTTCGACTATTTGATAGTCGAAGTACTGTCTCTTTAAAAAAAACTTCGACCGCCTACTTCGCCACCTAAAACCTACCGAGCACCAATGTTAGTCTATGGGGAAGGTCCCCATAGGCTCTCTAGGCAATTTGTGATTGAAGGAAAATCGTTCGATCGATGGATTAAAATCCTTCGAAAATGTTCCGATTCGAAGGATTTAATCGTTCGATCGATTTTTCCTTCAATCGAACGAATTGCGGTAAATCCTTCGATATTCAAAGTCAAAGGATTCAACTTCGATGGGTTAATTAACCCTCGATAAACCCTTCGATATCCAAAGTCGAAGGATTTAACTTTGCGGGTTAATTAACCCTCGATATTCGACCCATAGTAAATGTGCTCCTAAGTATTTAAACAGAGATCACATTTAAGATGATATTCAGGTATGGGCTCGGTTATCCGGAATCCCGTCATCGAGAAAGCTCCGAATTATAGAAAGGCTGTCTCCTATTGTCTCCGTTTTATCCAAATGTTTCTCTGTAATAATAAAACAGTAGCTTGTACTTCATCCCAACTAAGGTATAATTAATCTTTATTGGAAATGAAACTGGTCTATTGGGGTTGTTTAATGTTGAAATGATTTCTTATTAGACCTCAGATATGAAGATGCAAATGATGGAAAATAAAAAATCCCAGGACCCGAAAATTCTGGATAACAGGTCCCATACCTGTAGTATATTATACAGTAGTATAGTAGGGACAGTAGAGCTTAGTGGAGCACCTTGGTTGCAGTTCTTGAGCAGACATATACTGCAGCCCCTAGAATACTGCTTGCTTTGCCTCCACAGATAAATGAGCTACTCACTATCCTGGAGATGATCTATTTCTGTTTTAATGTCTCTCATTCATCAAAGTCAGGTGTTTAGACTGCACAGTAAGCAGAACCGTCCCACTTCCTATGGGACTTGTAGAACCCATATCTCCTCCATCAGAAAATCTATACGGAATTCATGTAAACAAAGTCCTGCGCATGTGCACCCCATCACCTAAATACAACGTCCTCCAGCTGACAGTTGCACCCGCTATACTAACTGCATATTTAGGATAAGTGTCAGTGTAGTTCCTTCAGCAAAGGCCTAACCCCTCAACCTAAATCTTTGTTGTTACCTTTCCTTTTTATCTTACACTCAATCATTTAAACCAATGCCGGGTTGCTAAGATAAGTGGCACCCTGGCAACCAGTTAAACTGGGTAACAAACCCAAGCTGCAGTCAGAGTATTTAAAACATTTAAAGACAAAATAAATAATAAAAAACAACATTTTCAAAAAGCCCAATGTTCTGACTCTGTATCCCAGGAATGAATTCTGCCCTTAATCCCTCTAAACCGTTTAATGTGAGTCCGATTTGTGCAGAGTAAGATTGTTATGCATTTGGCTCTGAAGGTCACAAGTGAAATGTGCAGAAATCCCAAAAATATTTATATTTGCCTTTGACTACAGTGAATCAGCAAGTTCTAATTTTTGGCAGCTGCACTTGCAGAAAAAAATGGAGAGGGAGTCAGTTCTTTGTTTACCTGCTGTCCTTATAATAAATTCCGATGGTAGGTGTGAAACCTGCTTACTTTCCCGACTACTAGAATTGTGTATAATAAAATATACTCTCTCTGCTACCCTGCCAAATAGGCTGACACTGAGCTTGTTTTAAAGGAGATGCAAGATGCAGCAGGTATAGTAGTGAGAGATGGTGCCTATAGTAACAGTGGGATAATAGTCTCTGGGAAGGGAGTGTGACTGTGGGATAGCAGGTATAGTAGGGAGAGATGTGTCTATAGTAACAGTGGGATAATAGTCTCTGGGAAGGGAGTGTGACTGTGGGATAGCAGGTATAGTAGGGAGAGATGGTGCCTATAGTAACAGTGGGATAATAGTCTCTGGGAAGGGAGTGTGACTGTGGGATAGCAGGTATAGTAGGGAGAGATGGTGCCTATAGTAACAGTGGATAATAGTCTCTGGGAAGGGAGTGTGACTGTGGGATAGCAGGTATAATAGGGAGAGATGGTGCCTATAGTAACAGTGGATAATAGTCTCTGGGAAGGGAGTGTGACTGTGGGATAGCAGGTATAGTAGTGAGAGATGGTGCCTATAGTAACAGTGGGATAATAGTCTCTGGGAAGGGAGTGTGACTGTGGGATAGCAGGTATAGTAGGGAGAGATGGTGCCTATAGTAACAGTGGGATAATAGTCTCTGGGAAGGTTGTGTGACTGTGGGATAGCAGGTATAGTAGGGAGAGATGGTGCCTATAGTAACAGTGGGATAATAGTCTCTGGGAAGGGAGTGTGACTGTGGGATAGCAGGTATAGTAGGGAGAGATGGTGCCTATAGTAACAGTGGGATAATAGTCTCTGGGAAGGGAGTAAGGCTGTGGGATAGCAGGTATAGTAGGGAGAGATGGTGCCTATAGTAACAGTGGATAATAGTCTCTGGGAAGGGAGTGTGACTGTGGGATAGCAGGTATAGTAGGGAGAGATGGTGTCTATAGTAACAGTGGGATAATAGTCTCTGGGAAGGGAGTGTGACTGTGGGATAGCAGGTATAGTAGGGAGAGATGGTGCCTATAGTAACAGTGGGATAATAGTCTCTGGGAAGGGAGTGTGACTGTGGGATAGCAGGTATAGTAGGGAGAGATGGTGCCTATAGTAGCAGTGGATAATAGTCTCTGGGAAGGGAGTGTGACTGTGGGATAGCAGGTATAGTAGGGAGAGATGGTGCCTATAGTAACAGTGGGATAATAGTCTCTGGGAAGGGAGTGTGACTGTGGGATAGCAGGTATAGTAGGGAGAGATGGTGCCTATAGTAACAGTGGATAATAGTCTCTGGGAAGGGAGTAAGGCTGTGGGATAGCAGGTATAGTAGGGAGAGATGGTGCCTATAGTAACAGTGGATAATAGTCTCTGGGAAGGGAGTGTGACTGTGGGATAGCAGGTATAGTAGGGAGAGATGGTGTCTATAGTAACAGTGGATAATAGTCTCTGGGAAGGGAGTGTGACTGTGGGATAGCAGGTATAGTAGGGAGAGATGGTGTCTATAGTAACAGTGGGATAATAGTCTCTGGGAAGGGACTGTGGCTGTGAGATAGCAGGTATAGTAGGGAGAGATGGTGCCTATAGTAACAGTGGATAATAGTCTCTGGGAAGGGAGTGTGACTGTGGGATAGCAGGTATAGTAGGGAGAGATGGTGTCTATAGTAACAGTGGGATAATAGTCTCTGGGAAGGGAGTGTGGGATAGCAGGTATAGTAGGGAGAGATGGTGCCTATAGTAACAGTGGGATAATAGTCTCTGGGAAGGATTGTGGCTGTGGGATAGCAGGTATAGTAGGGAGAGATGGTGTCTATAGTAACAGTGGGATAATAGTCTCTGGGAAGGGACTGTGGCTGTGAGATAGCAGGTATAGTAGGGAGAGATGGTGCCTATAGTAACAGTGGATAATAGTCTCTGGGAAGGGAGTGTGACTGTGGGATAGCAGGTATAGTAGGGAGAGATGGTGCCTATAGTAACAGTGGATAATAGTCTCTGGGAAGGGAGTGTGACTGTGGGATAGCAGGTATAGTAGGGAGAGATGGTGTCTATAGTAACAGTGGATAATAGTGACTTGTGCCTGCACTTTAGGAGAGAAATGCTTTCTGGCAGGCTGCTGTTTTTCCTTCTCAATGTAACTGAATGTGCCTCAGTGGGACCTGGATTTTACTATTGAGTGCTGTTCTTAGATCTACCAGGCAGCTGTTATCTTGTGTTAGGGAGCTGTTATCTGGTTACCTTCCCATTGTTCTTTTGTTAGGCTGCTGGGGGGGAAAAGGGAGGGGGTGATATCACTATAACTTGCAGTACAGCAGTAAAGAGTGATTGAAGTTTATCAGAGCACAAGTCACATGACATGGGGCAGCTGGGTACTTGACAAAATGTCTAGCCCCATGTTAGATTTCAAAATTGAATATAAAACAATCTGTTTGCTCTTTTGAGAAATGGATTTCATTACAGAATTCTGCTGGAGCAGCACTATTAACTGATTCATTTTGAATTTTTTTTTTCCCATAACAGTATCCCTTTAAGCAGGAATAATACATCTGTACAGATTGCCCTACTTATACACATAACTGCGGTCATGAAGCCTAATCTCCTGGTGTCACACGATTTTGCTGTAGGATTATGAGAGCCCTTTGTTCTGTACAGACCCCCTTTAAATGAAACAGACAGAAACCATACGGTACATGTTTTGTTCAGTATCGCACTCAACTGGACCAACAACTTCTCCGAATGTATTCTATCATTTCTCACAAAGTGATCCAATGCAATTCATTTATAACCGAAGCCTCGAGTGTTCGAAACCCATAAGATAAACAACCCCTTTACTTTAGTGTTAAAGTATGGGGCAATTGACTGACTGTCAGTCTGATTTAACTGTCAGCCCGACTGCAAATTGTGCTGATTGCATTATAATACTAAATACAGGCCGACCCCAATCCCGTCTTGGCTGATGGCCATACACATGCCATGGAGTTTTTCCATTTTTTTCCCACGTCCAAGGTATATATTTATCAAAGAGTGAAGTTAGAGATCTCCACAGTCCGCAGAGTGAAATACCGCCGCTCTCCATCTATTTCTATGGGATTTTTAAAGGCGTATTTATCAAAGGGTGATAGTGAAAGTTCACCATTTGATAAATACGACTTTAAAAATCCCATAGAAATGAATGGAGAGAAGCGGTATTTCACTTTGTGGACTTCTGGAGATCTCTAACTTCACTCTTTGATAAATCTACCCTAAAGAGCCCCACATTGACCCCACAGCCAATCTCATGATCTTCTGGACACCAGCCAGATAGATGCACCCAATTACCTGCTTGTTAAACCATGATATAATGTGTAATCAAAAGAGATGGAATTTGGAAGCCCCAGTGGACACGCCATCCATGTGATTACGCTCATAGCAACAGAACATTCCCAGCACATACTATGGGGGGGACGATTCGGCCGGTGTTATTGTTTTTAGGCACTTGGCCGGTTTACTAACGGGCGCAGGCGTAACTTGCTAGCGAAAGAGACAGACGCTAGCGCTCATTCACACTCTTTCGCCAGGCGAATTTTCACTCTGGCGAATGGACGTTACTCCGCAAATTCACTAAGATGCGGATTTTACTGAACGTCACCTCTTTCACCAGACTTGCCTTCGCCAGCTCAGACCAGGCGAAGTGCAATGGAGTGCATAGATCTTCCTCAAACTTTTAGTGAAAACGGTTCCAAAAAACGTTTGCATCTTCCATTTTTCAGAGTTATAGCCTGGAAAAATTTTTTTTTGGGGTAACCGGGTTCCCCCCTACATTTCCTAACATATGGCACATAAACTATACTGTGGGCTCATGTGTAGGGCAATATAACAACTTTATTTTATTAAGGTTCCCTGGACTTGTGTAATGTAATGTATTTGCTGCAACATATACGTCCATTCAACTTTATAATTTCCCGCCGTATGCAAATTAGCCTTAGCGAAGACCTCTAACGAAGTTGCGCTTGTGCAACTTAGCTTTGATTGCCGATGTAACGCTCGCGAAAATTCGTGTTTGGCACCCTGGACGCAACTTCACATTTTAGTGAATTAGCACTGTCTGAGCGAATTTTCGCCTGGCGAAATGTAGCGATGTGTGCGAAGCCGTTGCTGGCGAATTTTCGCAGTTTAGGGAATTTGCCCCTAAGTGTGTATGGGTGGGGGCAACCAAGGGAAGCTTGGGGGGGGGATTACAAAACATTCTGCAAAGCGCTTAAATAAAAACAGCACATGGGCTGCATGGATTGGCTCCGGCGGAACAAGATGTACTTCAGCAGAGACATCATTAAATGAGATTTAGTTTACAAGTCTATAAATCTGTCTCTCTTCTGAATAGCCAGCAGGACATTAACACACAGCCTTCATTAAATGCTACTGCTGTTACTTATACCCTCAAGCCTTTCAAGCTCTGGCAGCCCAGTGGGCCTGTAACAGTTGCTCCAAATATGGGAAAATAGTCTGTATTATAATTCAGGTATATTAAATTGCAAGCTCTCTGGGTTACTCTTGTTAGCTGTTGCCATTGGGGTTGCCGGGATTTTACCAGCCTGGCCAGTAAAAATGATGGCTGTTCCCAATATTATTAATAGGGAAAAAACATAAATGTATAGGAAAGCCGGTATGTTTTTCCAGACAAGGTGGCAACCCTAGTTGCCATTAGCAATGGTGTCTAAAGGGGAAGTTCATTTTAGAGTGACCTTTTTTTTTCATGATACTAAAAAGAACATATTTTAGTATTGCAATAAATCGTCCCTCTTAAGTGCTGCACTGGTAAAACTGACATGTTCGCTTCAGAAACTCTACTATAGTTTATATAAACAAGCTGCTGTGTAGCCATGGGGGCAGCCATTTGAAGAAGGAGAAAAGGCACAGGATACACAGCAGATAAAAGAGAAGCTCTGTAGTTTACAATGGGATTCTTCAGAACTTATCTGCAGAGGTGGGCCAAGCCGGGCGCCCTAGGTAACCCAGCCGGCCAGCTTGCCCACTCCTTCTCTTGTGGCTCGCACAAATGCGCAGTGACGTTGCGTGCGTATGTGATTGGTAGGGGAGCGCACAAGCTGGGTGGTAAGGTGCATCCGGCCTAGTGGTAGGCAGAAGAGACAGCTGCCCAGCGCCCTTCAATCGTTGCGCCATAGGCAGCTTCCTAACCCTAGTTCCGGCCCTGCTTATTTGTTATCTATTGTTTATCCTGTGCTAGAATGGCTGCCTCCATGGCTATATAGAAGTGTGTTTATATAAACTAAAATTGTGTTTCTGAAACAAATACACCAGTTTTACCAGTGTAGTGCAACAGTCCATTATATTGGCATTCCTTTAACAAACTTTTAGTTTTTGGTGTTATTGTTCCTTTAAAGGAGAAAGTCGTTTCACACTTCGGGGTGCCAAATGTTAGGCACCCCAAGTGAATGTATTTACTTACCTGAAACCCCAGGCTGGTGCTCCTATCAGCAGAAAACTGTACAGGCCCCAGGCCGGTGCAGTTTTCTTCTGATAGCAGTCAGGCCACACCGGTCAGGCACCCTAGCCGGCCCCGGCTGTGTGCGCATGCGCAAAGTGACGCCGGCGCGCATGCGCAGAAGAGGCAACTGGTGCAAGAAGAAGCCGGGGAGTAGGGGACCGGACGTGGGGTAGGCGATAGAGCAGGTACGTGCCTGGCGTCCCCCCCCAGCTTTGCGCCCTAGGCACGTGCCTACTCTGCCTACCCCTTGGCCCGGCCCTGGCTGATAGGAGCACTGGCCCGGGGTTTCATGTAAGTAAATACATTCACTTGGGGGTGCCTAACATTTGGCACCCCCAAGTGTGAATCGACTTTCCTTCTCCTTTAAGAGGAGCTATAAGTGTCGGTCTTGTCTTTCTTTATGGCAAGGAGACATAAACTCAGTATAAGGCAAATCTCGTGCTGTTGAGTCCTAGAGGGGATTTTGATCAGATTTTGTGGGTCAGAGTTTATCTGATCTTGCCACGCAGCATAGAGCCCTGCAGGGGGTTGGGTAACAGCAGGTACCAGTGAGTTACCTGCAAAAAAGCAGATACCCTGCGGAATGAGGGTAGAATTTTCAGGTGCAGGTTGCGGGTCTCTATATTTCTTATCTTATGTTTTCTTATTGATATTTTACTCCTTTTAAAATTTTACAAAATGTGTTTCTGTCTCCGCCCAATTCTGATGATGTCACTTGCGGTTTGCAGCAGCAGCACTTCCTGTTTAATGGTGGTCGGTGGGTTGCGGATTAGGCAGTTGTGGGCCGGGTAGCGGATCCAAGTGGGAAAAAATGTGGGTTGCAGTTTGGGTCATGGGCTGCGGGTTCGGATCTCAGAAATTGGTTGTGCGCAGGACTCAACAGCACGAGATGCTATGAGATCTGATCACCCTGTAGCTAGAATGTAAAGTCGGATGGTGTAATTTGTTCATTGGTCTACATCCAACAATTGGGGGAAAAAAGTCGGTCAGACACCATCAGATTTTATCTCGTCGGATGAAGACATACGGCGTTCCCATGTGACAGTCGTGTTGCGGTGGATGGAAAATGTTCCATGTTGATTCCATGTCGGTAAAATCCCTAGGTATGTCAACATCTATTGATGCCTTTTTATGAGATTCCTATCGAGCAGAGGTTCATACACTGCATTGATATTCATCCATGCCGCTTGCACGATACACTGTATTTTTTTTTATCTGCATCACTTAAAGGGCCAGCAATACCATAACATAAAAAGGATATATTTAAATTGGCGTGTCCGTTATTTCTATCCTGTATTCATTAACGTGGTTTTCTTTGAAGCAGAAGTTGTGGCTTCTGGTACATCTTCCGCAGTTTAAGGCTTGGGCACGTATCCCTGTCCTGTTGTTTTTTTGTTTGAAGTATTTGATCCTGCACCCTGATAGGGGAGTGCACGGATAAATATATATGTGTGTAAAACACTGCTTCCATTGTAAGCCAGGTGCAAGGTAAAGTATCATACATTATCCATAAAGGCCAGCAACACCGGGACTTTTGTGCAAAAACAGAAATATTGTATTTATGTGAGCATATATATCCAACGTGACGTTTTGGCTGATGTGCTTACTTGCTCTGTGGTTGAAACATGTTTTTAATCATTTTATTTATTGAACTGAGTACTTTTAAATGTTGCACCTGTTTAAATATGGATATTTTGGAGCAACACTACACTGTATCCTAAGAACCTTGACGGCTAGAATTTTCATGTCATTTCATTTAGTGTAATTTATATTACACTAGTCACATTACTATGGTGATGTTATAACTTAAAGGAGACGGAAAGCCGTCTTGCACTTGTTAGGCACCCCCAAGTGATTGTATTTATTTACCTGAAACCCCGGGCTGGTGCTCCTATCAGCAGAAAAATGTACCGGCCCGGTGTTATTCCAGCGAGCACCATAGATCGATCCTCTTCTGGCTTCTTCTTTCTTCAAATTTCCCGGGGGAAAAGGCACGTGCGCAGTTGAATGAAATAGCCGACTTTTCCGTTAAAGGAGAAGGAAACCTAGTCGGCGCAAAAACCCTCCCCCCCTCCCGTGTGTTTCCCACCCTCCCCCTGGCCTACCCGTCCCTTCTGCGCAGGTCCAGTCTACGGAGTTCACCGACGCCATCTTCTTCCACGCGATCTTCTTCCTGCTTTGAACAGTGTTTTGGCGCATGCGCAGTAGGAGCATTTCGCCGGTACGGATCTACTGCGCATGCGCCAAAAGTCGTGACTTTTGGGGCATGTGCAGTAGATCGTACCGGCGAAATGCTCCTACTGCGCATGCGCCGGTCAAAGCAGGAAGAAGATCGCTTGGAAGAAGATGGCGTCGGTGAACTCCGTAGACTGGACCTGCGCAGAAGGGTAAGTAACAAGTTAGGGGCATTTGTCCAGCGGGACGGGTAGGCCAGGGGGGGAGGAGGGAGGGTGGGCAACACACGGGAGGGGGGGAGGGTTTTTGCGCCGACTAGGTTTCCTTCTCCTTTAAAGCACGGCTTTACTGCGCATGCGCAGCTGCACGAAGAAAGAGGACAGAAGAGGATCACTCCATTGTGCTCGGCCGGTGCAGTTTTCTGCTGATAGGAGCAGCGGCCGGGGTTTGAGCAAATACAATCACTTTGGGGTGCCTAACATTTGGCACCCCCAAGTGCAAGACGACTCTCCTTTAACTGGCTGGTTATCATTGGCTATTTATACCTGATGAAGTGTGAGGTGTGGTTGCCTTGAGAAAGGTCCAGAGTCGACCGAAACATCACGTTGGCTGTATATGCTCACAGAAATACAATATTTTTTTGCACAAAAGTCCCAGTGCTGCTGGTCTTCTTGTATAATATATATATATATATATAATATATATATACTGTATATAATAATATATACACTTTGAGAAAGGCTTCAGAGGAGGCCAAAACGTCAGTCTCGCATTGAACAATAACAATTTTTTATACTATATTTAAGACCTGAGAGTGTGTATCCTTTTGTTGGGTTACTATATATATATTCATGTATCATATTCTGTGGCACATCATGTTCCTCCTGTACTACGAGCACATTTTGATGAAGCCGAGTGTTGGATACACAGTAGTGTAAGAGATGCTGAGGAGGAGTGTATCGTTAGGGGGAAGCCTCATCTATTATGCAGGCACAGCTTGCACACAAGGCATGCGATTGGCTGGCAGTTCAGCCAGTGCGATGGGAGTGAACGAATCTCCTTCTATACAAGGCTTGTCTCTGGCATAGCTGAGATTAGTGCAGAGCTAGTGACAAGGGAGTGGGGATTCCTTGAGAGCTGCGGATTGTCACGCTCGTATATTCCATCAGTGCTTGGGAATACAGATACACATACCTGGACTGGGGTATCCTACAGCCATTGCTACTCATTTATCCAAAGGAAGCCTGTGTTGAGATCCCACTGCTACCAAAGATCACCATGGTCCAAAACGTCATTCTGGTCTTTTTCCGCAGGCGACTGAGCCAAAGACCTGCTGTGGAAGAACTTGAAAGAAGGAATATTCTGAAACGTGAGTACAGGATTATTTTATATTGAACGCATCCAGTCCTCCAGTCATGGGTTGCTAACAAGTAAACGTCTAGCTATACACCTGTTTGTGGGGGGCTTTAATTTCTAGGTCCTTCAAAATAATATTTGAGAACATTATTACTGGCCCTAGAATAAAAACAGCGCCTGTTTTGTTTGTGGGGTTGTTGAAATAAAACAAATATCCCATTCAGAACGGAGTTCCAGTAATCTTGCCAATCGCTAGTTGATAGGGGGGCATTGTAATGGGATTAAACTTAATCAAACGCAGACGGGACGGTGGAGTTCGTTCTTAATTCCCTCCGTTAATTACACTTGCGGATGGCTTGGATAATGCTGGCGGTAGTTAGAAAATCCGGAAGAGATTTGGAGCCTTTATGTAACAAGCTTATTGGCAAATCCTGTTTTGTAATATTAGCAATGTTAGGGCAGAGACACATGCTCAGATTCGGGGAGATTAGTCGCCCAGCGACAAATTTCCTCATCTTTGGGGCGACTAATCTCCCCAAACTGCCTCCTGCCGGCTAGAATGTAAATCGCTGGCAGGATAGCAATCGCCGCATTTTGTTATCCGAAGTCGCCCGCAGTTGCCTCACGAGGAACCTGCGGGCGACTTCAGAAAAAGAAGATCTCCCGAGCGCCATCCCGCTGGCGATTTAGATTCTAGCCAGCGGGAGGCAGTTCAGGGAGATAAGTCGTCCTGAAGAAGAGGCGATTTATCGTGGGGCGACTGAATCTCCCCGAATCTGACCGTTACTCAGCAACAGCATTAATCAGATAGATTAGATAAACCATTGGGGAGATGAGTGGAACTCTGGGCCCACCTCTAATGATGGGGACCCTGAGAAAATGTACTTTGAGCCCTACCATGAAATCAGCCCTGTCTTGACTTGAATGCTGCACTCAGTAATGTAGGGCTATTCCAGCACCTGTCCTTGTCTGCACCTGTTTCCACGGGGTTATGCCCTGTAAAGCATTCCTGTCAAAACTTGCTTTTATACCATTTCATTGATTTCAAAGGCATTTTCCAATAAAAAAAGAAAGTCCTGAAAATTCCTTGGGAAAACCAGCCGTCGGTGGAGAATAAAAAAATTCACCCAAATGTTTTCACGAACAAAAAAATAATGCAAATTTTGAAACTGAATACATCAGCTGACGTGAAATAAAAATTTGACACCTTGGCTGGGGGGAAATCGTGCATTTTGGGGCTTTTTAAAAAGGTAGTAGAGGGGAAAAAGATAGGCCTGCTTTCCTCTTGATAATAAATATGGTCAAAATGATGGGTTTGCTGTTCATTAGAGGTGTTCGGGAAGGTTAAAAAATCCTGTCGGATCGCGGCCGAATCTTTTCGTTGATTCGGTCCCGTTTGGCCTCCATTCTGATCCGATCGTTGGGCCCATGATCGGATCATCCCGATATCGCCCACTTCAATGTGAGCATATCGGGGAAATATTATTACACTTTAGTCAGACAACAGTCATGCTCTAGGACCCCTAATGGTGTTCGTTTTCCCCTTTAGATCAGGGATGTCCAAAATCTTTCGTTTTGTCTTAGAAAATCCACTCGAAAGCTGTCGAAGAGTGCTGTAGTTGAACAACAACAACAGAGATGCTAAACAGCCAGAGACCTCTTCATCCCTCCCAAACAGTCTCAGCCATCTGCACGTCGCCTCATTCCGAGTGCATTTCTCATCTCCCTGCGATGGCTTTTTACGAGCACAGAATTCCTGGAAACCATTTAGCACAGAGACAAGGCTAATGCCAATCTGTTGCTCATAAAGATCAGCTAGTGCTCCTTATGTGAAGGAGAGGGATCTGGAAATAAATGCATGCGTCTCTATCCACAGAGGGGGGTGAAACTGAACCGAGAAATCCCCAAGGGGAGAATTATAGATTTCCATATTTTATTCCCACCGTATTTAAAAAAGCCATGGGTGATGGAGACGGGCTTGGATTTTAAATGCAGAGTGTTTACTAAACATTCAGGGAGAGTAGAATCATAGAAGAGACTCTACAATATCCACTACAGAGATGGCGTGCAGAGCATTTCTATTGTAGTTATTGATTACTGAATTACAGTTTGCCTAAATATATATATAAATAGGGAAAGAGTGATAGGTCTGCTGTAGGTCATCCTTCATCAGACTGTTATCTTGGTTCCCCACTATCGGAGTGCCATCCCGATTTAGATTCTAGCCGACGGGAGGCAGTTCAGGGAGATTAGTTGCCCTGAAGAAGAGGCGATTTATTGACTAAATCTCCCCGAATCCGAGCGTGTGTCTCTTCCCTTATTTAAACTACAAACAACAAGACATGGGATAGAATAGATATTCTATCCCATGTCTTGTTGTTTGTAGTTTAAATAAGGGAAGAGACACACGCTCGGATTCGGGGAGATTTAGTCAATAAATCGCCTCTTCTTCAGGGCAACTAATCTCCCTGAACTGCCTCCCGTCGGCTAGAATCTAAATCGGGATGGCACTCCGAGCGCTTTGTTTTCCGAAGTCACCCGCCTCGTGAGACCAAATCCACACTGGTGTCTTCTCCTTATTTTTGAATACACTTTCCCGAAAATTGCTTGCGGGAAAAAACCCGGAAAAATCGCAAAAAAAAATTATTTTTTGGATTTTCCACCCAAAAACCACAAAATCTTCGGATTATTGCACAAAACCCAGCGCAGAACAAAATATCTTTGGGACTTCTCCCATTGATTTATATGCAACCTTGGCAGGTCTGAGATGCCGGATTTTCGGATTCTGACTTTTTCCATCCTCGGGTTATAATAAATTCTGAAAAATTTGTTTTTTTTAACTAAAAATGTGAATTTTATAGTAAAAAACAAGAATTTTTGGGGATTTTGCATTCGGAGTTTAGTAAATAACCCCTATGTGTATATGTACATGATCATCGACTCAATACAATACATTGACCCTGCTTGATCCTTTGGGTGATCTGGGCCTGTAATAATAATAATGATGATCCAACAAGCCTCTGATTACATGGGGGATCAATGACCCAGGGTCATCGATCCCTTATGTGAGACCTGCTCGGGGTAACAAGGAGCCAACAAAAATGGCTTCTGATTCATTGTAAATGCCACACCTTTACCCAACAGCAAACGGAATCTAAAATAAATCACATCGAGCGGAAATAATGCCTTTAAATGTCTATCTGTACATTTGGCGTAGGTGCAGATGTGTATATCTGCAGACATCTCTTATTCTTTTATCAGTGTACATATCTTTTATTTCCATTGGATACAAAAACCCAAATATCTCCCGCCAAGGTCCATTTGTTGTAATACTGAGCAGAATCTATATTTAGTAACCGCCAGCACCAGAAATAGAAATCCCCCCCTGCGGTTATCTTAGAGCAAATAAATAATTCCGCCCACTCTCCCTGCAGCAGCAGCTATATTTAGCCTGAATGCGGAGGCGGACGGTGGAATTTCAATGCCTGAGAGAAGGCCAGGACAAGTCTTGTGGGAAAGACCTTGCAGACAAAATACTCTCCCTCCCACACAGTTTAGAACATGGCGGTTGTTTACCTGCCATGTCTGTGGGATTTAATGTTTAGGGAACACTGTACAGACCCTGTACTTCTAGAGACATTCTAGTACATATGGAATACTGATCCATGGGAATGCACAGGTTGCCTGACATTCCTGAAACCATTTTTACAGTTTGCTCGCTGTCATCTATGATTTAGCCACTACCAATAAATTGTTGGCAGGCATAGATCAGGAACGTTCTGTATATATAGCAATAACCTGCACAAGGTTAAATGCCATCGAGCCGAACATAAACATCTCGCCGAGGGCTGAAGCCATTTGTAAATGAGCAAATTCATTAGGGTGTTGGCGTTAAATGGATTGTTTTGTGTCCCAAGAAGAAAGCAAATACACAAGTCCGATGACAAGCACTGCCGTTGTATACGCTGGAGGCTTTTGGGGGGTATTGTGGTATTTGAGTGGTATTTGTCACAAAGACTAAAGATCGCTTTGTTTTTGTTTACAGAGAGGAATGACCAGACGGAGCAAGAGGAGAGAAGAGAGATTAAGCAGAGGCTAACGAGGAAGGTGAGACCTGTTGAAATGATGTTTGGGGAGCTATTTAAAAAGAAACACCCCACAATGTTGCAGGGGCATGACCATGAAGGAACATAACTTGCAGGGGGTGCAGAGGAACTTTGATGTCCCAATGCACCTACAAATGAATAGGGTAGCTCACCTTTAAATGAACTTTTATGGGGTCATTTATTAAAGTGCGAATGCCAAAAAAATCAAATCTTTCTTGATTTATTATCCCCTGAGGATGGAAAAAGTCAGAATCTGAAAATCCGGCGTTTCCGACCTGCTGAGGTTGTATATAAGTCGATGGGAGAAGTCCCGAAGATATCCTGATCTGTGTTGGGTTTCATGCAAAAAGCCAAAGATTTTGTGCTTTTTGACTATAAGAATCTGAATTTTTAGTTAAAAAAAAACTCGATTCTTTCTTGATTTATTATCCCCAGAGGATGGAAAAAGTCAGAATCCGAAGATCTGGCATCTCAGACCTGCCGAGGTTGTATTTTAGTCAATGGGAGAAGTCCCGAAGAGATCTTGATCTGCGTTGGGTTTTGTGCCAAAATCCAAAGATTTTGTGGTTTTCAGCAGAAATACGAAAAAAAATCTGAGTTGTCGGGTGGAAAATCCGAAAAACTTGTACGATTCGAATTTCCATACGATTTTCACATTTTTTTTTTTGAGTTTTTTCCCCCATTGGAATTTTTCGGGAATATGTATTGATAAATAAGGGGGATTAACCCATGTGGATTTGGTCGGAGTATATTTCAGAAAATAATTAGATAAATTTGGATTTTGATAAATTATATTTAAAGAGACAGTACTTCGACTATCGAATGGTCGAATAGTCGAACGATTTTTTCGATTCGAAGTTGTAGTCGAAGTAGCCAATTCGATGGTCGAAGTAGCCAAAAAAAATACTTCGAAATTTGAAGTATTATTCCTTCTAATCCTTCGCTCGAGCTAAGTAAATGTGCCCCTTGGTATTTTGTACTAGCCCCACCCCACCATTAAGGTCAATCCCCCCTACTGTGCAAGTGAATGGCTAACAAGTTATTTGCAGAGAATCTCTGCTATGCAGAGAATGGCATTTGCTGGAACCCTGCTGTAGACAGGTGTGCTCAGCTTTGGTCAGAGAATTGCTTTCTGCTTTCCAACTGCAGAAGAGATGCCTGCAATTCTCAAAAGCCCAACAAAGTGCAAGATTTAAATACAAACATAAATTCCGACAGGACACTGCTTTATGCTCACTGCTCAGAAATGTGAAGGAATTTGATTCTTAAAGGGCATGTAAAAGCAAAAAAATAAAATCCAATTTTTACTTTCTTTAATGAAAAAGAAACCTATCTTCAATTAAAAAATGTGTACCGTATTTATAAGAAACCTGACTGTATGCAGTGAAATTCTCCCTTCATTTACTGCTGTGGATAGGAATTGTCCGACGGTCCCTAACTGCTCTGCAGGGAAACAATCATACTTATGAACAGCAGGGGGAGCCCCCGCCTTACTTCCCAGCCATGCAGAACACAAGCAGCTTTGTTTGTTTCCCTGTAGAGCAGTCAGCGACTGTGTAGAGATCTGTATTGGATTTTATTTTTGCCTTTACGTCCCCTTTACAGCTGCAGGGACAAAGATCATGGAGCCAGATTTAAACAGATAAACTGGGATTCTATTTGGAGGATTATTTTGCTGCTGAGTTGGAGAAAGTTTGTATTAAACAATACAAAAACTATAAAACCCAGGACCCAGTGCAGTCTGTATATTCTGATTATTAATCAGTCTTGCTGTATCGGCTTCTGGCAGATATTATTTGACTTGTGCTGTTTTGATAATTTATGACGATCCCTAAGCAGCCCAGATCCCACTGAGCATGTGCACAGTCTTGTTCTTGCAAAGATGTTTAACAAGATGGTGACCTCCTGTGGCCAACTTTACAAGCATAAATCATTTGTTTTATTAGGCTTGTGGTGCAGTAAATTTATGTTTAGTATACAAAGTACAGCATTTCTAGCCTTATTCTGTTTTAGACTTTACTTCCCCTTTCGGTTGGACCCTTAACATGAATTTGTATGTTTTGTATCTGCAGCTCAATCAGCGGCCGACTGTAGATGAACTGAGGGAAAGGAAAATCCTAATACGGTTCAGCGATTATGTGGAGGTGGCGAAAGCGCAAGATTATGATAGGAGGGCAGACAAGCCCTGGACAAGATTATCTGCAGCGGATAAGGTGAGAGGAACACCATGCACTTTTCACTCCCTTTTTGGGCGATCTGCATAAACAAACCCACCCCACACTCCTAATCTATATATAAGTGGTGCAAAGACAGGCAGTGCTCCTTTATCTGATGAATTATAGCTTAAAGAATACAGAATATTCATCAAAAAGGTTGCTTGCACAAAAAAAAATCACTATGAATTAAACGATCTGGAACAGTTTCTTAAAGGGAATCCCCCCTCAAAACTTAAAAAAAATTGCTGGTCTTGAATAACCAAACTAACTGTGATGTACTTTGTTGCTTTTCAGGCTGCTATACGCAAAGAGCTGAATGAGTACAAGAGCAATGAGATGCAAGTGCATGCGTCGAGCAAACACTTGACCAGGTAAGCACCCTGCAGGGAGGTGCAGGAGAGAACTTTAGCATTCAAAATTGGGGGGGGGCCCGGGCACATATATATATCCGTCAGTCTGTCAGGGGTCACTGTCGTTATCCTGCAAAATACTAACATTTACATGAAAATTGTCAGTGCCACTTAGCAGTAACGTAACTAGAGGGGGGCGGGCCCTGGTGCGGGACGCGCACCTGGGCCCCCCGCTGTACGTGATTTTCAGCGGCGCGCGAGCTGCCGAGGGGCCCTGAAGGGGTGCACCCCCTGCTCCCCCGGTAGTTCCGCCACTGCCACTTAGTAGTGTGCTGTTTTAAGTGTTGAGAAAACCATTTTTATCCTTTTTTTGAGCATGCCTACCCGGCAAGACTCAATCTGACAGTCTATTCAAAAAGTGTCATTCCAATCCAAATGAGAATCATGGCGAATCGCTGATCGCCACGTCATCAGTCCTAACCTTGACGTTACCTGCCCCGTCTCCCGTTGTCACCGCCTACCCCCCCCCTGCCCGTTTTGAAAAAAAAAAAAAAAAAAGTGGCAACCCTACATTGAACCACAGTGTCAGTGGGCCATGATTAGGGATGGGCGAATTTTTTCGCCTTGTTTTGCCGCGGAATTGACGGCCATAGACTTGTATGGCGTCATGCGACAAAAAAAAAAAAAAGACGCACGTCAAAAAAAATTCACCTTGCGACAACATTTTTCTAATTTTTGGCGAAACGAAACGGGTCAAATTCGCCCATCCCTAGCCATGATGCGCCGGTCCGACCCTGGTAAAAACAGTAAACGTTTTCAGAACTAAAGTTCAACAATGTTTGGGGTTCTGTACCTGCCCGAGGCCACAAATGCCCTTTAGCTGTCGAGATATGTGCCTGACATAATCAGAGCACATCACAGAACATGCTCTGAGCTTCTGTCCTGAGCTTAGGGACTCACTCACAATATACAGAATATATATATTCAAGGGGTTGAAGAGCAACATGTTGGGGATCACTGCCTTTAAAGGCGAAACTGAAAATTGAATATAAGTTTCCTCATACTGAGATAAGAAACTTTCCAAAATAAATCAATTAAAAATTCTGCATCATTTCTGAAATAATCTTGTTTATCTTCACTATTCCTCTCTCAGCCTCTGTTTCGCTTCATTCTGTCTTCAGGAGTTGGGTGTCAGATGAATGATCCAATATATCTTATAGGGGGGATTTCCTTTCCTAGCAGATGTATTAGAGCTCACTCATATCACTGATTCCAATACAAACAAAAATAACTGCCATTTGCACAAATCCTGCAAGTAGAGAGACATTTTGTTTGGTGATTTTAATAGAGTGAGCTCTAATACATCTTCTAGGAAAAAGGAGCCCTCCTATAAGATATATTAGATCTAAAGTTGGCCATACACGGGCAGATAAAGCTGCCGATATCGGTCCTTTAGACCAATTTGGCAATTTATCTGCCCATGTATGGGGGCTTCCGATGGGTCTTCACGATCGATATCTGACCACGATATAGATTGGGAAGGTTTTGTTTTTCCGCTGACTGACCAGTCGGAGCCCATTGCTCCTTGTTGTAAGGAGGGCTGAACGTTCGGATTACCCCGATATAGCCCTGTTGTTGGTGGGCACATCGGGAAAGATCTGCTGGTTTGGCGAAATCACCAGACGAGCGGATCTCTTTGTGTATGGCCAGCTTTACTGTTATTGAATATCTGACACCCAACTGCTGCATGAAGCAGAAACAGTACAGAATTTAGAAATGTTCTTATTTCAGTATGCTGAAGCTAATATTACATTTTCACGATAGTTCCCCTTTAAGTGTAGTTTACAGGTATAGGATATACTTATATGATACAATGTAAAACAGGTTGGCTTAGCATTCTAACTCAGTCTGCTTCTCTTTTAGATACCACAGACCGTGACCATTTCCCTGCCAGAAGAAAAGGCATTACATTTCGATAAATCTGCTGAACACGTTCCTGCAGGAGCAGTGATGGGCAGTGCTGAGGTTCAGCGCATGGTGCTCTGAAAATTCCGCAGAGAGCGGTTGTTGGGGCACTGCAGCGGAATTGTCTATGACACGTCCTGATATGTGACACGAGCGATGAGGTCACTGCATAAACGGGGGACAGAGCAGCTCCCACGCAGGGAGAGAAACTAGCGCAGACTATCCTGGGAGTTGTTGCTAGAGACTGGATGGACATATGACTTGTTTAAAGCTGTGTATTGCAGCAGGAGGCTGTGCATGTATGGGGCTTTACTAAGGCGAGATCATAATGGACACGCAGCCGACACCTCATACAGTATTACACAGACACGTCAGTCTGATCACGTTTTTATTTGTAAGTCTTTGAGTTCATGCTGCGGCAAAATATTTTCATGTTTTATATTTTGATTTCTTTTTATGTCTTATTGAAAAAAATTTCCTGTTTAAGTTTATCTTATTAAAAAACGAAAACTTGCTGCATACAACTGGTATGTTTATTACCTCGAATGCCGCTGCACTAGTGTGCACCACTTACTTCTGTGCAGTATGAAGTATTCAAGTGCTTAATAAGTTATCACGTGTTTAATAAATCAGCAGCAGAGCATGGGTAGAAGCTGCATAGTAGATGAGGGGTTGTTTTTTATGGCTCTACACTTACTAAGCACAATTCAGCAGGAACAGCCTCCTACGTATATTTGCTCATAGCCTGTACAGAGAAATACCATAAAACTACAGCAGCATAGGTATTCCCCTGTACTAAGCACAATTCAGCAGGAACAGCCCCCTAATTCTGCTTATAGCCTGTACAGAGAGGTACCATAAAACTATGGCAGCATAGGTATTCCCCTGTACTAAGCACAATTCAGCAGGAACAGTCCCCTGAGTTTGCTCATAGTCTGTACAGAGAGATCCCATAAAACTATGGCAGCATTAGTATTCCCCTCTACTAAGCACAATTCAGCAGGAACAGCCCCATAAATTTGCTCATAGCCTGTACAGAGAGATACATTAAAACTATGGCAGTATAGGTATTCACCTGTACTAAGCACAATTCAGCAGGAACAGCCCCCTGAGTTTGCTCATAGTCTGTACAGAGAGATACCATAAAACTATGGCAGCACAAGTATTCCCCTGTACTGAGCACAATTCAGCAGGAACAGTCCCATAAGTTTGCTCATAGTCTGTACAGAGAGATACCATAAAACTATGGCAGCATTAGTATTCCCCTGTACTAAGCACAATTCAGCAGGAACAGCCCCCTATATTTGCTCAGAGCCTTTACAGAGAGATATCATAAAATGATCTCAGCATTGCTATTTCCCTTAAATAAACTTATAATGTATCCGTAGTTGCCCTTTTTGAATTCAATTTAAATTCCATCCTTTGTGTGGATTACTTCTGAGAAGACAATACTGCGCAGGACAAAACAGTGAAATATTTTATAACATGTCGCATCTTTATTTTAAACATTCGTGTGCGGTTTTTGTTAATAAGGGCAAAGGCAAGTATATGTTTTGTTCCTAAATAATTGTGTAACTCAGTTACAATATGAAACACATTAGGAAGTTAAGTAAAAGCCAGTTATTAGTAAAGATGCAATAAAATCTTATTTCTTAGTCTCCATGTAGGAGCACTAATCTTTTAATAATCTTAACCTTATTTGGGTGTTCTGTCAGAACACAGAATTTGTGTTTATTTGCAGCTAATAACAATCAGCCATAGTTTAAAATTGTACAGGTAACAGCAATGGGAGAAACATAAACAGTAACATTTTACACAAGAGGAGGCCAACATCATTGTACAATCAGATTTAGCAACAAAAATAAACCTGATGGGTTGTGCAGGCCTTGTGTTATAGATTCCTTGCTCCAGCCATGAAAAGAGACTGCAGACCCCTCCGCACACTGTGTAGCTCCTCTTCTTGCTGTTGTAATAAAACATTAAAGGAGAAGGAAAGGTAAATTACAAATAAAGTTGTATACACTGCCCAGGAAATGGAGAGATACTTACAGGAAGTGTTGCTCTATACGTTTTCCCCTGTTTCTATAATCCAAGATCGTAATAAATTTTTTTGCAAGATGCATATAATAGAAAATCCATCCCTCTCGCTATCCAAATTGGCTCTAATAGGGCTCACACATGCGCAATTGAAATTTTGTAAGGCCTGCGCATGCGTACCATATCCTTTACTTCCCCCATGCAAGCGGGTCATGGGGGAGGACTAAATTTAGCGCATGCGCACTTCACACAGGGAGAAACAAGACATGACGCGCACTCGGCCAACATGGCGGCAGCAAAGTTTGTAAACGGCTAAAACTTCAACGGCACGGTGTCAGTGCGGGAGACCGAATTGGGCAGCGAAAGTAATGCGGTTCAGGAGAGGTGCACCCAAGCAACAATTAAAGATAGCTATAAAAAAATTCCTTTCCTTCTCCTTTAATATGATTTTCTTTCTGCCATATTCTTGAAAGATGGCTGCAGCCAGATCAACTGATCCAATTGTTTGGTGCCCCAGGCTAACAACTACATCACAACAGCCAATCATGTGCCTTGAGTGCAGATGGCAAGGTTGCATATGTAAATTGAGTTTCGTGGAGGGGGGCAATGTGAACTAGGTGTCAATGGGAAGTTTTCTATGTGGACCATATATATGGCTCGAGTAGACAAGCTGAAACGTTGAAATACATTTTTTCTTTTTTTTGTATATGAAGTCCTTGGAGTGCGGTTTGTGACCAATGATATTGTATAATATTTTTTAACCTGCACCTAGGCATTGACTATTTTTTGTTTTGAGTGCACTCACATATATAATATATACACGCTCAATTCATGCAGTTGGGGAGCTTACCACATTTATTATTTCGCCTACAATATCAAAGTTTGTGGGGGGAGGGTACATCCTCCCTTTGTCAGGATACAAAACAAAGTGCACATTCACCTTTATAGCCATAAACCCATGTATTGTGGACCATGTATGTGTGTGAGAGGCTTGGGGGGGGCAGCAAACGCTGGGCCAAGTATTGTTTTCGGTATGTGCTCAACAAGATTCTCTAAACTGCAAAATAGACATATGTCCAGTAACAGTCAGGAAAGCTTTTTGGGAAAGCCAGGGTTGGACTCAAAAAAATAGGCTATTGGCATGTCAAGTGCACCAATAAAAAGGCTACCTATGGCATCTTACAGCAACTCTGGCATTAGCCAGAATATATAGATTGCCGGTATCGGCTTTGGGAGGGGGGGGACATATACACTGTAAGATATGTGTGTAAAAATGGCACAATATTGTGTATATTTCACCAGTGTTAAGGCCCATACAAGGGCCAATAAAAGCTGCGACAGACCGAATCGGCAGCTTATTGGCCCGTGTGTGGGGCCATCCGATGGGCTTCCCCGAACGATATCTGGCTGAAAGTCAGCCAGATCTCGATGGGGCAGGTTAAAAAATCACGTTGTATCGCGGCCGCATATGTGCGTGTATGCAATCCCGTTTCAGATGCATTGTGATCCGATCGTTGGGCCCACAATCAGATCAGCCCGATATCGCCCACTTCAATGTGGGAATATCAGGGAGAGATTTGCTCGTTTGGCGACATCGTCAAACGAGCGGATCTCTGCATCTATGGCCTCCTTTAGACTGATGAATATAAAACTCCAGGGAAAGATGTGTGTTGTTGCAGCAAGCATGGCTGTATTTGTGTACTGGCTTAGGAAAAGATGGATTATGTATCCCTGGAGTGAATGGAAGAGAGCAGGGTGGGCCTTTCATTTCTTACTCCACTTAGTGTTTTGCAGCTGCCTAAGTTAGAGGTAAGTGTCTAATTGAGCAGTAGTTAAAATGAGGTGTGGGACTATACATCAGTGCTTGCCCCTTGAGACCTCCTTGAGTGGAGGAGGGTGAGTGGCCAGTGGAAACCTCCATGCACAAGAAGGAGGTGTGATTGTATATGTAGCCGGGAAAGAGAAAATGTGGTTCCCTGCTGAGCCAAGTGTTTGAAGAGATCTCCAAAGGACTGGAGAGAGGAAGAGAGAAACCCCTCCCAAGAGACGAGAGAGGATACTGTTACTTGTGTACGGTGAAAACTGTAAGTGCTGCAAAGTTGTGTTAATGTGTTCACCAATGTGGGTGTTGAACTGGGACTGTTAAGATGACCATAGACGTGCAAATATAATCGTACAAATCCTTGATTCTTACGATTTTTGGACTGTGTGTGAAGTGTCCAGACATTTTTCGTGCCATGGCGATCAGTCGTTCAGTCGATTGGACAGGTTAGGAAATTTCTGTCGGCTGCCGATAATATCTCTGCATGTATTGCCGATCTGACGATTTTCAGTGGGAGACTGTCACCAGCTTTTGTGGGACATAAACTTTCGTACGATTGCTGTCAGGGGCAGAACACGTCTGATCTGCTCTTCAAGTACTGTACTTTATTTGATCTGAATGGATAGTGACAGATCGGGAGATGGCACAGAACGATCGTTTGTCTGACATTGCAGGTAAATCTGCACGTCTATGGCCACTTTAAATCCTATGTGAAGCTAGTATGCTAAGAAGTGGATTTTGTTCCTAATAAAAGCCAGCCATTTAAACTGTGGAAGGTGGTGTCAGACTCCATTTCTGTGCTAATTCTGTGCCATGGCCTATGGTGTAAAGGTGGCCATACACGGCCGATAAAAGCTGCCGACAGACCAAGTCGGCAGCTTATTGGCCCGTGTATGGGGCCCCCCGACGGGCTTCCCCGATCGAGATCTGGCCGATGGGACAAAAAGTCCCGTTGGATCGCGGCCGCATCTGTTCGTTGATGCGGTCCCGCGATCCGACCGCCCGTTCCTCATGCGTTAGGATCCGATCGTTGGGCCCTAGGGCCCACGATCGGATCAGCCCGATATTGCCCACCTCAAGGTGGGCATATCGGAGAGAGATCCGCTCGTTTGGCGACATCGCCAAACGAGCGTATCTCTCCGTGTATGGCCACCTTTAGCTATCTGAATGTCACAACACATACCATGCAAATATAGACAGGGCAGGGTTAAAATGTAGTCACCTGAGGACTGACCTTCGTGCATTACACATTTCTCGCCCATATAAATAAGATATATTTTTTAATGCTCCAAACTGCCAATTTTCATCCGATTAAATCTCCATGTTTATCAACCTGGCTATAGAGCAGTTTCTGTCCCGATTTTAATGAATAACCTGCTACCTACTTCCTTAGCATTCAGCCACTTTTTAATGTCATAAAGGAAGCCTAAACTGTTGATGGGAAGGTATTCTCGGGTCTCAGGAACACATGAATATGGCTGCACTGCACTCTGCTGGGAGTTGAGAGATATGCAACCACAATAAGAATTTGTGTTTTGAGCCACCTCCTGCTGTTTGTGCATTCTCAGAGACTGCATGCATTATAAATAAGCAGATCTGCTTCTAAGTTACCTACAGTATAAGCAGTAGCAGTGCAGCACATATGCATTTAGTACTGCCGTGCTGTTGAATACGCTGCAGTAGAGAGCAGGAAATAATGCGACAGAGAATGGCAAATCCTTATGGCAATTTGCTATGGCTTAAATATGGCACGTGAAATGGGTCAAAGGATTAAATTACCATTTCTTTGAGAAGTCTTTCTTGAAACTGCTTCATGTCGTCTTTCATAAGATGCATCTAATAAAAACAAATAAAAATCACAGGAGAGAAGTGATTTCTTATACAGCAACAATATACCCAGCATTTTATAGACAATGTAATCAGTAATCAAAGTTCCTTGGTAACCTTAGTCTCATGATATGGTTACCTTATTCAGAAATTTGTTTGTAGATTGTGGGATGAAATCCATATGAATGCAAGAAGAAAAAACTGTATTCAGCTTGTGCCCAACTAGATTGTAAACCAATATCCCCAACTCAACAAGTTTACAAGCCATTGTACCTCAAAGACATCTACTTGTTAAGAAATTTTATTTGTTCAGTAAAAGAACTTTTTATATAGTTCTGAAAACTTAGTACAGGTATGGGACCTGTTATCCAGAATGCTCGGGACCTGATGTTTTCCAAATAACGGATCTTTTCGTAATTTGGATCTTCAACCCCTTAATCTACTAGAAAATCATGTAAACCTTAAATAAACTCAAAAGGATGGTTTGCTTCCAATAAGGATGAATTATATCTTAGTTTGGATCAAGTACAAGCTACTGTTTTATTATTACAAAGAAAAAGAAAATCATTTTTAAAAATTTGGATTACGGCCATTCCGTAATTTGGATAATGAGTTTCCGGATAACGGATCCCATATATGTATTTTAAAGGGCATGTAAAGGCAAAAAAATAAAATCCAATTTCTACTTTCTTTAATGAAAAAAAAAACACCTATCTCCAATGTGTACCATTTTTATAATAAACCTGACTTATGCAGTGAAATTCAGCCATCATTTACTTCTGTGGATAGGAATTGTCAGCTGCTCTGCAGGGAAATAATCATACCTTTGCCCCACCTTACTTCCCAGCCATGCAGAACTCAAGCAGCTTTGTTTGTTTCCCTGTAGAGCAGTTGACGACTGTGTAGAGATTTGTATTGGATTTTATTTTTGCCTTTACATCCCCTTTTACTGTTTCCAACTCCAGCTGCAGGGACAAAGATCATGGAGCCAGATTTAAACAGATAAACTGGGATTCTCATTGAAGGATTGTTTTGCTGCAGCCACTTGTTCTGCAGAGTTGGAGAAAGTTTGTATTAAACAATACAAAAACTATGAAATCCACATTAGATTACATAGGAGGACCCAGTGCAGTCTGTATATTCTGATTATTATTCAGTCTTGCTGTATCAGCTTTTGGCAGATATTATTTGACTTGTGCTATTTTGATCATTTATGACGATCCCTAAGCAGCCCAGATCACACTGAGCATGTGCACAGTCTTGGTCTTGCAAAGATGTTTAACAAAGTTACAAGATGGTGACCCCCTGTGGCCAACTTTGAAAACATAAATGATTTGTTTGATTAGGCTTGTGGTGCAGTAAGTTCATGTTTATGTTTAGTATACAAAATACAGCATTTCTAGCCTTAATCTATTTTAGACTTTACTTGCCCTTTAATGGCTGAGAAATACATTTAGAAATCAAGAACCTCTAGAAAAACTATACCTCAGAATTAAAAATGTCTTCCTCGTATTCCACATTCTGAAATGTGTTATTCTCAAATAAGGATCTGAGCTGATGGATTCTATAAGAAACATAATAACTCATTTATAGTGATTATTATTTTTGTAATGACCGCATATTCTATAGTGTCCCAATGGTTCAAACAGACCCTATTCGCTTACCTCTTTTGTTCATTCTGATGATATACACTGAGCGCTTGCATTTGATTTTTCCAGAAAGCCTGAAAAATACATGATTCATGATTAAGAAGACTCTGATGGTAATCTCCTATGTAAAGTAAATAACTCAGAAGGAAGTGTTCCCATTCTAAGTAATAGTGCGGGCAATTATTAATCATGCGTGCAACATGAGGGATGTGGGCAGTGTGATTTATACATTGTGCAAATGGCTGCTGACCATACAGAGGTTCAAGGACAGAAAGGAATAAATTCTGAAATTTAATGGGCTTCCATCTTGTCACGATCAGGCAGTAAATGGTCACATGCATCAGTCTTGGTGGAATGAACTCTTTAGATTTGATAGCCAGGCAAGGAGCACACTATAACATCAGTAAAACTAAGCATAAGAAATGTTGTGTATTTATAAAATCCCTACTGTAAAATCCTTTTCCATATTTTTCAGGGCCTGAGAATCTTTTTCAAACTTTTCAATCTCTTCTATGATGGTTTGTTGGAATTGGTCCAGGCCCTTTATTCTAGAGCAGAAAAGGTTCAAATTATTCAAAAATATAACAAGAATTTTCATAAACACAGAAAAAAAAAAAATGGATCTTTACAAACCTGAAGTCTCGAACCTGCACCCCCAAAGATGTCACATGGTGCTGAACTGATTTTAGAGACTGTTTTGTGAAAGAATCCATTTTTCTGGAACGGTTCTACAAAGACAAATATAGTCTGTTTGTAATCTGACAATAATTGGGTGTGTCGTAGCACAGGCCTATAAAACTGCACAACTGGTTTAGTAGAAGTAGTAGTTTTTATTTCTAAATTAAACTGCATATAATTCCCTCTACAATATAAAATTTATTCCAGCAAGTGTATTTTTTTTAGTTGTAATATTGGTGTGTAGGTGCATCTCAGGTCATTTTGCCTGGTCATGTGCTTTCAGAAAGAGCCAGCACTTCAGTATGGAACTGCTTTCTGGCAGGCTGTTGTTTCTCCTACTCAATGTAACTGAATGTGTCACAGTGGGACCTGGATATTACTATTGAGTGCTGTTCTACCAGGGAGCTGTTATCTTGTGTTGGGGAGTTATCTGGTTACCTTACCGTTGTTCTTTTGTTAGGCTGCTGGGGTGGGGGGAGGATATCCCTCCAACTTGCAGTACAGCAGTAAAGAGTGACTGAAGTTTATCACAGCACAAGTCTCATGACTGGGGGCAGCTGGGAAACTGACAATATGTCTAGCCCTGTGTCCGATTTCAAAATTAAATATAACAAAATCAGCTTGCTCTTTTGAGTAATGGATTTCAGTGTAGAATTCTGCTGGAGCAGCACTAAAATGTTTTTCCCAATTCAGTATCCCTTTAAGGTGGCCATGCACATAGAGAAATCGACAAACGAGCGGATCTCTCCCCGATATGCCCACCTTGAGGTGAACGATATCGGGCTGATCCGATCATGGGACCTAGGGCCCAACAATCGGATCATAGCAGGCAGTCGGATTGCAGGACAACATCAACGAACACCCCTGCAGGATCGTCATCTGGCCAACTGTCAGCCAGATATTGATCGAGGAAGCCTGACAATATGTCTAGCCCCATGTCAGATTTTCAAATTAATTAGATATAAAAAAAAAATCTGTTTGCTCTTTTAGATTTCAGTGCAGAATTCTGCTGGAGCAGCATTATTTAGATTTTTTTTTCCCATGACCGTATGTATCCCTTTAATGCAACATGACAAGTGCAAAGACATAACACTTTAACTTGGGTTACTCTGTGCAGCTAAACTTGTGCGTGAACCCTACGTAGTGATCCGTGTGCAGCCTTAAGCTCCCCATAGACGCGACGATTCTTCTTGCCGAACGACAAATTTTAGGGAAGTCCGACCAATCCTTCAAAATTATCGTGAGGTTAGTGGTATGTGAACGATCGTACATCTTACGATTTTCCGGCCGACATCTGTCAGGAAATTGATCGGCCAGGTCAAAAAATCTTTGTCGGTCCCAGTGCAATCTCTCTATGTTTGCAGGGCCAAGCAGGCAGCTCCCCTTTGTTTTCCTGGCAAATTGGTCTTTTTAGTTGATGGTAAATTCGTACGATCGTTCCGAGAAGATCGTGGTCTCACGATCAGGATCTGATCTTTTAAAAATCTCAACATCTATGGCCAGCTTTAGCTAAGGCAGAAGTGATGTGTACATGTCCTGTTATGTGGCATAAATAAATCACTTTGTTCACATTTTTGGAGTGCTGCTGGAACGTTTCCCTTCAGTGAATATTTAAGCTGCGTAGACAGGGCTACAGCTGGCACCCAACGCTACAACAAGCGGTAATAGTGTTACTCTATATGCTTGTGTACATTCCCAAGCTGAACTATAGGTTTAAAAGTCATTGGCGTGCCATTCACAGTGCTCTGCTTGGAAGCACATTACTGCTTAATCTGCACTAGCACATAGAAGCTCCTGTAAAACCAATTAATGCTACACTTGCACTAACACTGCCGTGACAACAATCCCCAGAGAATCAGCACAATCAGATAATACTGATTATCCCTGAGCAGCAGGTTATTCCTCACCCACAGAACAAACTCACTGAACTTCTACCAGATGCATTTGGTGATTCTTAACGCAAATGAACAATTAAAAATAAGAATGTTAAAGGAACAGTAACCCCAAAAAATTAAAGTGTTTTAGGGTCTGGCCACACGGGCAGATTCGGGGAGATTAGTCGACAAATCTCCTCTTCTTTGCGGCGACTAATCTCCCTGATCTGCCTTCCCCCGGCTAAAATGAATGCCTGGGGGTAGGCACTTGGAGCACTTCAGAAAACTAAGCGCTCCGAGTGCCTGTCCCCAGGCGATTTGTATTTTATACCTGGCGGAAGGCAGATTGGGGAGATTAGTTGCCGCAAAGAAGAGATTTGTCGCCTGGCGACTAATCTCCCCGAATCTGACCGTGTGGCCAGACCCTAAATGTAATGACAATATAATGTAGTGTTGCCTAGTACTGGAAAAAAAATGGATGTATTTGCCGGAAACCCTAATATAGTTCATATAAACAAGCTGCTGTGTAGCCATGGGGGCAGCCATTCAAGCATAGGATAAACAATACATAACAGATAAATTCCAAAGAATCCCGCTGTATACTACTTTTTTTTAGCTTTGAATGGCTGCTCCCATGACTAAACACCAGGTTGCTTATATAAACTATAGTATAGTTTCTGAAGCAAATACACCAGTTTTACCAGTGCAGCACAAATTACCAGTGCAGCAGTAAATTATATTTTCATTACTTTAAAACGCTTTAGATTTTTCGTGTTCCTGTTCTTTGAATTGAAATTTGTATTGTTGATGGTCGTAATATAATTAAAGGAATAGTTCACCTTTTAGTTAACTTTTAGGGGCAAATTCACTAAGCCCCGAAGCGCCTAACGCTAGCTTCAATTCGCTAGCGTTGGTCATTTTCATTACTTCGCAAATTCACTAACGAGCGCTGGCGTAAATTTCCTAGTGTTACTTCGCACCCTTACGACTGGCGAATTTTTGCAACGGACGTAACTACGCAAATTCACTAACGCGCGCATTGTACTGAACGCTACCTTTTACGCTCAGACCAGGCGAAGTGCAATAGAGTAGATAGGGATTGCTTCAAAAAAAGTTCACATTTTTTCTAAGTCCCAAAAAACGCTGGCGTTTTTTCTATATTATGGGTGATAGGCTGAAAAAGATTGAAAAGTTTTTTGGGGCTCCCCTCCTTCCCCCCTACATTTCCTAACTCCTGGCAACTTAACTATACAGTGGGCACATGTGTAGGGCAAAAAAAAAATTTTATTTGCTGTTTTGAAGGTTTCCCAGGCATTTGTAGTATGCAAATTAACCATCGCTAGCGTAACTTCACTTTGCTTAGCGAATCAACGCTAGCGCAACTTCGCAACCTTACGCTATCCCTGAGCGCAACTTCGGATTTTAGTTAATTTGCGGAGCGCTGGCGAAACTACGCCTGGCGAAGTGTGGCGAAGTGCGGCGAAGTTACTCCTGGCGCAACTACGAATCTTAGTGAATTTGCCCCTTAATATGTTATAGAATGACCAATTCTAAGCAAATTGGTATGCATTGTTTATTTTTTTTATAGTTTTGTAATTATCTGCCTTCTTCTTCTAAACCTTTCTAGCTTTTAAATGGTAGTCACTGACCCTCATCTAAAAAAACAAATGCTCCGTAAGGCTACAAATGTATTATTATTGCTACTTTTTACTCTTCTTTTATTCAGGGCCTCTCCTATTCATATCGCAGTCTCTTTTTCAAATAAGTTGATGGTTGCTAGGGACATTTAGATCCTTGCAACCAGATTGCTGAAATTCAAAACTGCAGAGCTGAGGAATAAAAAGCTAAATAACTCAAAAATCACAAATTATAAAAAATGAAAACCAATCGAAATTGTTCTAGAATATCCCTCTCTACAAAGTTATTAAAATTTAAATGTAAGTGCCAAACGCAGGTTGGGATGCAGCATGTTGCATTTTACATGTCTGTGTTTAAAAAAAATGTCAAGAAATGTTAAAACAAACACTTTAACGTACCTGCACCTTTCTAGTAAACTCCCTGCTGATTTGCTGGCAGATTAAGCCTACTTCAGCTCCACTCTCTTCCCAGTTATCCAAGCCTGTATTGGAGGCCTCATTTCCTGACAGTGTGGACAGGGTCTCTGAACCTTACATATGCAAAACAAGTAATCTGTCATGCGTCACATTTTTAAGTGAAACTCTTAAACTATTTCCATTGCAGTTCAGTTAAGATATGTCTTATTTCCTAATCTTAATATTATGGAAATACATGTACTATTTATAAAATAAATAAGTCACAAGAACAAAGCGTAGCTAGAAATTGCACTTTCTCACCTCTGCAGGTGCTGATTCCTTTATCAGGAGACTGAAACAGTTTTCGTGGAAGTAGCTTGCGTTTTTTGTGCTTCCCACGGAATCCCGTATTTTCATGTTCATCGCATTCAGGGTTTATGTCATCATGGATGCTGAAATCATTGTGGTTTCGCTTCAGGCTTTTCACTGTTTTAAAACAGTACACTAGGACTTTACTTCTGTTATTTAACTCCTGCTACAGTTGTGAAAGAATATATATATATATATATATATATATATATATATATATATATATATATATATACACACACACACACACCAAACAATGAGCTGGTGCACTCAAAAATCCAATAAATGCCTGGGCCAGGTAGATATCAAGAAAAGCAATAAACCGCACTCACGGGTCTTTTTTTAGTGCATCAAAAAAATCATAGTTTATTTCTGTGTGTGTATATATATATATATATACAGGGCCGGACTGAGAATTAAAATAGACCCTGACATTTCAGTTACACAGAGGCCCAATCAGGCCCCACCAGCCCACTAAATACTGACTTTCTATGGCACCTTATAGCAGCCCCTCTGGCATTTGCCAGAACCCACAGATTGACAGTCCGGGCCTGTATATATATATATATATATATATGTATGTATGTGTATATATATATATATATATATATATATATATATATATATATATATATATATATATATTTTTTTTTTTTTTGCTTTCACGTGGGCTTATTGTGTGCCCCGAACATTTCTCTGCTGCACATTTGTATTCATACATATGGTTAGGAGCTGCTATATTGTTTCTTTTAGACAGTACAGTATGAGGGTACAGTTTATTGTGTGCCCAGAACATTCCTTCTCTGTATATTTTTATTTATACATATTGGTAGGAGGTGCCATATTGTTTCCCTTAGACAGTACAGTGTGAGGGTATAGCTTATTGTGTGCCCAGAACATTCCTTCTCTCTATATTTGTATTTATACATATGGGAAGGAAGTGACATATTGTTTCCATTAGACAGTACAGTATGAGGGTATAGCTTATTGTGTGCCCAGAACATTCCTTCTCTGTATATTTGTATTTATACATATGGGAAGGAGGTGCCATATTGTTTCCCTTAGACAGTACAGTATGAGGGTATAGCTTATTGTGTGCCCAGAACATTCCTTCTCTCTATATTTGTATTTATACATATGGGAAGGAAGTGACATATTGTTTCCATTAGACAGTACAGTATGAGGGTATAGCTTATTGTGTGCCCAGAACATTCCTTCTCTGTATATTTGTATTTATACATATGGGAAGGAGATGCCATATTGTTTCCCTTAGACAGTACAGTATGAGGGTATAGCTTATTGTGTGCCCAGAACATTCCTTTTCTGTATATTTGTATTTATACATATGGGAAGGAGGTGCCATATTGTTTCCCTTAGACAGTACAGTATGAGGGTATAGCTTATTGTGTGCCCAGAACATTCCTCCTCTGTATATTTGTATTTATACATATGGGAAGGAGGTGCCATATTGTTTCCCTTAGACAGTACAGTATGAGGGTATAGCTTGTTGAGTGCCCAGAACATTCAGTCTCTGTATATTTGTATTTATACATATGGGAAGGAGGTGCCATATTGTTTCCCTTAGACAGTACAGTATGAGGGTATAGCTTATTGCATGCCCAGAACATTCATTCTCTGTATATTTGTTTTTAGGAGCTGCCATGTTTATTCCCAATATAGTAATAGTATGAGGTCACATTTTTAAGATATATTTTATAAAGTGACAGTTTTGGAGGACTTTGTGAGGTAATCAGGATAAATAAATAAAACATACCAGATACTTTGGTGCTAGTACTATGCACCTCAGTGCTTAGTATTCTTGTTCCAGGCCCAGGCTGCCTACTGTCCTGAAAACACACAAGCAAAGAGTTACCAAATGTCTCTATAGGAGCCCATAACAGAAAGGGCTAATGTTCTCTAACAAGACAGCCTTCAGGGGCAACAGGTAATACACCAGTCAATGTGGGCCTCCTGTGATCTGAACTAAGGCAGATTGGTTAGCAATGCCAATGCTTAATAAGTATAAGACAAGTCATCCTTCAGCTGACCCCAATATAGTGTTGTTTCACATCACTCTTTGTCAGTGTGCCACCCACTTCATCCATCTGCTTTCTGGCCATTACCTCTGTGGCAGAAATTTCAATATTTGTATTGACAAGAGACTGATCCAAGGTAAAATGACTCGGTGTGGGCTAAAAAGAAAGCAAATGATATTCAGTACACTGATTTATTCATTACAAACAACTACAAACAGAAAAATTTCAGTCATTGTGATTTAAGTGTTTGTACCTTGGAAACCAGGCTGTAAATTGAAGATGTTGTTCCTTTTCCACTTGTGCTGGAATCACACTTTCTGGTCCTGGTTCCAGACTTGTTGCTGGACTCTGTCCATTGGTGGTGCATGTATTTTATTTCTGTTGTACAAAATGTTGTTCCTTTAATGTCCTTAGATTTTTCTGGAGTTGCTTTCAATGAGGATGAGACAGACAACGAAGGAGAAGACCGTCTTACAAATGTCTGATGCACAGGTGATAGTTGTGGATCAGAATCATATTCTTTGGCTGAAATATAAAGAAATTGTAATGTCTATGGGACCATTGCCTTGATCAAATCAGAAGTACTTCCAAATTCTGTGCAAATTCACAGAGGGAAATATTCTGAACGTGTTTTTGTGAATTATTATTATTATTATTATCATGTATTTATATAGCGCCAACATATTGCGTAGCACTGTAGAGTAAATGTGATTATACAACTACTTCACGTGAGTTACATACATAGAAAATTTGGAGTAACAAACATCACAATCAATACAGGTACAAAAAGGTGAGGAAGGCCCTATGCATAGGCATACAGTCTAAACCCTAGGGAAGGGAGTAATACACAAGGTGTGGGAGTGGGCAAGATCGAATTAAGTGGGTGAGAAATGTGGTACTGTATGTGGTGTTGCGTTTGGTAGTTAAGCAGAGTGAGGGTAGGCTTCTCTAAAGAAGTGCGTTTTAAGAGATCTCTTGAAAGCAGAAAGGTTGGGAGAAAGTCGGACAGACTGTGGGAGAGCGTTCCAGAGGAGGGGTGCAGCCCTTGCAAAGTCTTGAATGCGAGCATGTGAGGAGGTAATGAGAGAAGAGTTGAGTAGTAGGTCAGTAGAGGAGCGTAGTAAGCGGTTGGGTGAGTATATAGAGATGAGTTCAGAGATGTAGGGTGGGGCAGAGTTATGAAGTGCTTTGAAAGTCAGTGTCATTAATTTGAATTTAATTCTGAAAGGTAATGGAAGCCAGTGCAGGGATTGACAGAATGGCGAGGCAGAGGAGGAGCGGTTGTTGAGGTGTATGAGCCTCGCAGCAGTGTTCATTATGGACTGGAGAGGTGACAGTCTCTGGAGGGGGGAGGCCAATTAAAAGAGAGTTACAGTAGTCTAGACGCGATATGATGAGAGAGTTGAATAAGAATTTTGGCAGCGTCTTGGGTGATAAATGATCGTATTTTGGATATGTTCCTTAGGTGGAAGTGACATGATTTAATAAGTGACTGGATATGAGGAGTGAATGACAGGGCAGAATCTAGGATAACCCCAAGGCACCGGGCCTGGGGAGAGGGGGTGATAGTGGAATTGTTAACTATGATGGATACTTCGGGGATGCTACTGGTGTTAGTTGGAGGAAAGAGAACCATTGTGCAATGAACCATGCTACAATTAAACGCTGTTGGCAGAAGTTATTTGCCTATGTAGCCTACTTTTAGGGGCAGATTAACTAAGGTTCGAGTGAATTTTCGAAGTACAAAAAGTTCGAATTTAGAAGAAATTTTTTGGATACTTCGACCATCGAATAGGATACTACGACTTTGAATTTACTTCGACTTCGGTTCAAAGTAAAAATCGTTCGAATATATTCGGCCATTCGATAATCGAAGTACTGTCTCTTTAAAAAAAACGTTGACTTCAATACTTCGCCAAATTAAACCTGCCGAATTGCTATGTTAGCCTATGGGGACCATCTACAAACTTTTTCTAAGTCTTTACACATCGAATAAAAATCCTTTAATCGTACGCTAAAATCTTTCCAACGATTTTTATTCGATCGTAGGATTGCCAAATTCAGTGAAAAAACATCAAATTCGATGTGTCCAGAAATAAAGGGCATGAGACTCACATCTTAGTTGCTCGACAGAAGGAGCAGGACTTGCTGGTGGGGAGTAGGTAGGTTCCTGTTGGTTCCTAGTTGTGACCTTGCTATGTTTTTGGGTTTCATTCTCCAAACATTTCTTTTGAGCGTTTTTGAGATTATTCTTTTCAAAGTTTTTCATTTTTTTCACCAGATCCTTTTGTGCTTTATATATTTCAAACTGAAAAGACAAAATAAAACACCTGTTTATATTAAATCAAAGTCAACAACTGCTAGATGCCCATAGATTGGACATCATCGAAGTTTAAACAATCATAGCACAGCATATGTTTATCTTAAAGGGATACTGTCATGGGAAAAAAAACATTTTTCAAAATGAATCAGTTAATAGTGCTGCTCCAGCAGAATTCTGCACTGAAATCCATTTCTCACAAGAGCAAACAGATTTTTTTATATCCAATTTTCAAATCTGACATGGGGCTAGACATTTTGTCAATTTCCCAGCTGCCCCCAGTCATGTGACTTGTGCCTGCACTTTAGGAGAGAAATGCTTACTGGCAGGCTGCTGTTTTTCCTTCTGAATGTAACTGAATGTGTCTCAGTGGGACATGGGTTTTTACTATTGAGTGTTGTTCTTAGATCTATCAGGCAGTTGTTATCTTGTGTTAGGGAGCCATTATCTGGTTACCTTCCCATTGTTCTTTTGTTTGGCTGCTGGGGGGAGGGGAGGGAGGGGGTGATATCACTCCAACTTGCAGTAAAGAGTGATTGAAGTTTATCAGAGCACAAGTCACATGACTTGGGGCAGCTGGGAAATTGACAATGTGTCTAGCCCCATGTCAGATTTCAAAATTGAATATAAAAAAATCAGTTTGCTCTTTTGAGAAATGGATTTCAGTGCAGAATTCTGCTGGAGCAGCACTATTAACTGATTCATTTTGAAAACATTTTTTCCCATGACAGTATCCCTTTAAGGGACCTTGTGATGCTGGACAGCCAGAGTAAATGTCCATTTAGCTCATCATTTCTCTTATTCTTGATTCACTTTGCTGAGGCGCCACGTTATGTGAATGTCGGGAAAAGGGAGGTGCTTGGCAGTTTTCTAGCACCTCAGCTTGGGAGCCAGCATATACTTTTAGAGATCAGGTGGTATAGGAGTGGCAGGATAATTGGCACAATAGCAATATGCCAAGTTCTATGTATTGTGTTGCCTAACAACACTTATAAACCCACTGTAATGCTAGTGATCCTTCCCTAGAAATAATATGCAATAACTCAAGCTTTGACTGTACCTTGCCACTTACAGGTTCCTCTCTTTTAAGGGATGGAACAGGCACCTCAGTTTCTGACTCAGAGTTGGAGAGATCTTTATAGTTGGTGCTTTTGATGGTTGCTCTCCTAGGACGCTTGAGCTTATCACTCTTATTGCCTTCACTTGTATTATATGATTTCTGCCAATAAAAAATACCATAATACACCAAATACAATAAACTGTATTATATAAAAAGCCTTTAACAGAAAAAAAATTGCTCCATTTATCCCATAGTTAGGATAGCTATAGAATATGGAAATGTATTTCATTCTAAATATTGATATCTTTTTGGCCATATCCTCAAATTAATTTAAAAAAAACTGTTGGGCATAGAGAGTTGGGTAGGTCCAAAGTAGAATTAAACTGTGCATCTTTACAAAAACTTATATGTGTGCACCACAATTTGTTGTAAGATGGCTTCAACATTTGTTTGCATGAGCATAACTAAAGCTGGCCATAGATGTTGAGATTTTTAAAAGTTCAGATCCTGATCGTGAGACCACGATCTTCTCAGAACGATCGTACGATCGTACGAATTTACCATCAACTAAAAAGACCAATTTACCAGGAAAACAAAGGGGAGCTGCCTGCTTGGCCCTGCAAACATAGAGAGATTGCACTGGGGCCGACAAAAATTTTTTGACCTGGCCGATCAATTTCCCGACAGATGTCGGCCGAAAAATCGTAAGATGTACGATCGTTCGAATACCACTAACCACACGATAATTGGTCGGGCTTCCCTAAAATCGGTCGTTCGGCAAGAAGAATCGTCGCGTCTATGGGGAGCTTTAGAGAAAACATAACTGTTGTAAAAAAAATATAAGATCTGCTTGTTTTGCAAAATGATTTCTTACCTTGCCTATATTTGGCTCTGATGAACTGTTTTTTGTTATTGGCATCATCTTGTCTGTAAGAGATACAAAAAAAATATATCTTGTAGCCTAAATATAAATATATATATTTATATATAGTGTATAAAGTGATGGCATGCACAGGATTTATACAGCAAAAGACAAAAAATGTCCAGAGGAATAAAAAAAAAAATTGTCCGGACGAATAAACCTTTTTTCTTCTTTGACATATTTTTTTATCTTCTTTGACATTTTTTTTGTTTTTTCTTTCTGTAAAAATCCTATGAGTGCCATCACTTTATATACACAGTATTTGCTATTTATGCATGAGCACACAGGTTTTCGACTGCTTTCGGGGTGTTGCGGCTCACACACGCTGCCTTATCTATCTATCTATCTATCTATCTATCTATCTATCTATCTATCTATCTATCTATCTATCTATCTATCTATACTTTTGGAATACCAGCACTCACAAAAAAATAGATTTAAATGACTGCCTGGGTGCAATCCTTAAATATATTACCAATATAGTCTTAAGAGTAATCAAAAAAAAAAATATATATATATACACGTATATATATTGTAGCCACTCTGTGACTGTGTTGATTCACTTTTTGATTGTAGAACTAGGAATGAAAATACCATCCCTAAGATACACAATGTCAGTTTTATCTTATGTCAGGCACTTGTTTAGATCATTGATATTCACTCCAAATTTTAAACCTTGTTCAAAACTACATTTTAATAAAAACCATTCCCATTGGAATTAAACAAGTGGGTCATTGTCAAATTGCAGTAATGGTGTATTCTCTGCTTACTCACTCAGTTCTGTGGTTGCTCAATTGCTTTTCTTATTGCTTCTCTGATTGATCTCAATTTCTTCTTGCACACTCTTGCCAGCTTTTGCTACTTCCTTCTTTGTTTGCTTTCCCAATCACTTTTCTGCTTAAGGTGGCCATACACGTTAAGATCTACTTGTTTGGCGAGGTCACCAAACGAGCAGATCTTTCTCCGATATGTCCACCAAGGGCAGGCCGATATTGGTTAATCCGAACGTTCGGCCCTAGACCAAACGATCGGATTATTCAAAGGAAATGATCTCTGACGGATCTTAGGACCACATCAACTAGCCGATGTGGTCCTCGATTGCGGGAAAATATCAAATCTGCTTGATCGATATCAGGCCGATTTTTGGCAAGATATCGATTAGGGAGACCTGTTGGACGACCCACATGCTCAGATAAGATGCCGAATCGGTCTAAAGAATTGAGCTTGGCATGCCCATGTATGCCCACCTTTAGTCGCTCACTTGTCTGCTTGATGACTCTTCTACTATTCTTTTATTAGCTGGGATTATGCTAATTTTTGAACAGCAGGATAGTTGTAAATGGAAATCAAAATAGGGGTGCAGTTTTTTCAAACTATGTCTGGGGGGATACATTTTTGACTGCAAATATGAAGCAATTACTAAATAACTGGTGCTTTTCAGACAGAGTTGGCAACATATCTGGTTGTGTATGGACCCAAAAATCATGTAGGTATCAGTTTGGTATCTTTGAAAGTCCTATTGGAGTGCATTTCCATATTGATATGGTCCTTGTTTCACAAGTCTTTGTAGGCCATAATGACTGATCTGATTGTTGGTCCTAGAGCAATGTTCAGCCAGATTTGACCCAGAATATTGATAGCTAAGTTGGACCTAGATCCGTTTTTTTTGCAACCTTGACAAAAGGAGATTTAGTGTACTCACCGTTAAATCTCTTTCTCTTCAGTCGCAGGAACAGTGGGGAATAGCTATTACCACTAGGAGGCACGACACAACAATATAAAGAATAGAACTGGCTCCTTCCTTGCTGGCTATACTCTCCCTAGCAGGCAGAGCCTAGGTTAGTTTGTACCAAAGAAAACAGGCAATTTATAGTAAACTGCATAATAATATAACCAGAAAAAAACTTGAATTCAGTGATTAACCATGTCTGAAATATCAATGATACTCCCTATCCAGGGAGGGAAGTCCTGTGTCCCCCAAGTGACTGAAGAGAAAGAGATTTAACGGTGAGTACACTAAATCTCCTTTACTCCATTGTCTGCTGAGGGGACACAGGAACAGTGGGGACGTACCAAAGCTGTCCCCTAATTCTAGGGTGGGAAGGATAGGATAAAGTGGCAATAGCCACCGTGGCTTGAAGGACCTTCCTCCCAAAGCGTGTGCTTTGCCCAATTGTTCCGCTGAAACTTGATTTCGAAATGCCCAGGAAGTGCTCATGCCCCTGGTGGATTGTGCCATAAGTCAGAGAGGAGGTGTATGACCTCTGGAGGAATAAGCTCGTTGTATGGTCTGTTTGATCCAACTCAATAAAGTGCCCTTGGATGCTGTCGTGCCCTTGTGGGGCCCCAATGGTAAGCCAAAAAGAGCATCAAACTTGCGTATGTCTTGTGTTCTGTGTAGGTAGAATTTTAGTGCCCGGACTGGGTCCAGGGAATGTAGGGCCACCTCCTTGGCATTAGATGGTGATGGACAGAAAGTTGGAACAGTGATATCTTGGTTTAGGTGTAAATCTGAGACCACCTTAGGGAGAAACAATGGTATGGTCCGCAGTACCGCCCTGTCCGGGTGGAATACGAGGAAAGGCATTTTGCATGATAGATCACTAAGTTCCAATACTCGTCTCGCAGATGCTATGGCCAACAGGAATACTGTCTTCCAGGTGAGAAGTTGAATTGGTATGGAAGACATGGGCTCAAATGGTCGTTCCTGAAGTGCCCGTAGAACCACTAAGAAATCCCATGTTGGGGCTGGTGCCTGAATTGGCGGAGCTATGTGAACAACTCCTTGTAGTAATGTCTTTACGTCAGGCAGTAGGGCTAGATCAGTGATCCCCAACCAGTAGCTCGTGAGCAACATGTTGCTCTCCAACACCTTACATGTTGCTTCCAGTGACCTCAAAGCAGGTGCTTATTTTTGAATACCAGGCTTAGAGGCAAATTTTGGTTGTATAAAAACCAGGTGTACTGCCAAACAGAACTTCAAACTAGGTTGACAATCCACATTGGGGCTAACAAATGGACAATCACAACACATATTTGGCACCTCAAGAACATTTTTCATGCTTGTGTTGCTCCCCAACTCCTTTAACTTGTGAATGTTGCTCAACGGTTCAAAAGGTTGGGGATCCCTGGGCTAGATGTTTTTGAAATAGTATAGACAAGGCAGAAATCTGCGATATGAGGGAGCCTAGGGAGAGGCCCATGGATAGACCCACCTGTAGTTAGTCCAGAAAGTTTGAAAAGGAGAATTTTTGGAAGTTCTTATCTTCTCGTACATCATTGCTGAAAAGCGTTTCATACCGTATGGTAGGTTTTTGCTGAAACAGGCTTGCGGGCTGACATAGAAACGCCCCACATAGGTTGACAGAACACACTGTTTGGGCTGTGTTTCCTGTCTAGGCTGCTAGGAAACTGGCCACTTCCCTGAACAATAACTGACAGGGCAGGCGGGAAAAGGGATAAGCCAACTCACCCATGTGACACTCTGCTCCCTCTATGTCCTTCGGCCAGTTGTTTCTCCTCCTGTGAAGGAATGGAGAAGTTGGGGATACTGGATGGTCCTGTGCCAAGGCACTCCTTAGACCCCGAAGACAAGCCCTTGCTGGGAGATGTCAGTCACCAACCACCTACTCAGTGTAGGGGTTTTGAGCATCTCCTGGTGTCAGAAACTGACTGTGAGAGCAAGAGTCACAAGCACGTCCTATCCTCCTGAGGACACAACTAAAAACTGACCTAGGCTCCGCCTACTAGGGGGGTATAGCCAGCAAGGGAGGAGCCAGTTCTATTCTTTATATTGTTGTGTCCTGCCTCCTAGTGGTAACAGCTATACCCCACTGTTCCTTTGTCTCCAAAGCAGACAATGGAGAAAGAATGTATTTGGCTGTCTATGGCTACCTTAACAGGGTCTGGATCAGATAATCCTATTTAAAGCGATTCTGACACGTGGGGAAATATTTTTTGTGCAGCATTTACTTCATACTGACACATTCCCATGATTTTTATAGTAACGTGTCCGTATCACTTTAATGCCTAAGATATTCAGGACATGTGGTATAGGACAGACATTAATAAAAAAATAAAATGTTAATATAAAAAATAAACGAGTTAAACTAAAAAAACATAAAGACAAATAATAAAGTAGGAGGAATATAGCTCTCTAGCAGGGACATGATGCAAATATAAAGAATGTTTCCACCTGGAATGGTTCAGATTAATTTCTCAGTAAACTTTGTTTACCTGATCCTCAACGTCTGAAATTGAAATGTAAGACCAAAGTGTAGACTTTGAGGAGGAGCGGTACTGATAGAGGCTTTACAGCAAAACAAAAGTATGAGACTGAATGACTATGAATAAAACACCCACATGCTAGCGTTGCATTGTATAAGGGCAATTCATTCTGTTTGTGATTCGGGGTAAAGTGGAACGAAGCACAAACTTGAGGAAGCATGGATATGGAATTCAACAGGTATAAAACACAACGTTGAGAAAAGTCTCTTCAGGGTGAAAAACCTCTCTGAACGCTAAGAAACATATTTGTTTGTTAGTGAGAAGTTTGTTTAATCACTATAAAAAATACTCTGCAGAACACAGAAACTGCAGAGGTTTTTATTCTTTGCCTAATGATTAACACTTCCTATTGACTTCTCATAAACGAGACACTTGTAGCATTTGATTCATATAAAAGGGGAAGGGCTGAACCACGGATGAATGTAAAAGGAGACCTCTGTCCACACAGTAATATTGACACATTTTCAAAAATGGCTGTGGATAGCTATGTAATCCACAGGACCTTATATCCTAATGTGACACAATCTATTTCAGAAGCTACGACTGCCTGCAGTTTATTTACAGTGCTACGCAATATGTTGGCGCTATATAAATACATGTTAATAATAATAAATTTACCAGCTCAGCAACAAGCAACACCTTAAAAATTTAGGTTCATATTTCATTTTTTTTTTAATGTTTTAGGCCTTTTATTTGACTCTACAGAAGAGATGACCTTCCACTATACTTATGCATATACTCACTTGGCATGGCTTGGTCTTGTTTCTTCTGTGCTTTTTGCCTTTTATAGCTTATATTATGTTTCTTTTTGCTTTGTGGCTCTTGTAACCAGCTAACATCAGTTTTAGTCTCATCAGCCCCTCTCTCAGTATCAGAATCACTGAACAGATGCTTACGGTGATCTTTAGCCTGTAGCAAAAGACAAAAGGAACGCACCGTGCAATTTACCAACAATGCAGAATGTCCCCCCATAATTCCAGCATCATTGCAGTCGCCAGGGAGAGTTGCACCTGATGCAATTGTGAGCTCCGTTCGGAACAGGCGGTATGCAGCAGCACAGAGCACAATTATATGGAATTGCAAGAAGCACATCTGACTACCTGGATGGGATTTTTCGTGCTAATGGGCTGTGGCCAAGCACACCTGCTATGTATTAAGAGAATGACTCCTAATAGGGCTCAACTACCAAGTACAACAGCAGTTGTGCTAAATTGTGCAATTTGTGCAAACTTATAACATTTGTTAAAAGTACTTGTGTCTGAAACCTATCTTTGCATTTTGATGGTTGACCTGTCCAAATGTCAACTGGTGTAAAGTGTTAAAATGTCAACTGGTGCTGGGGAACTCTGAAGCTACCACCATCTCAAAGATCACGGCAAGTCCAGGCTTCTGCTGCATGCTACGCAAAAAAGCTCAATAAATATGTACCTACAGTTAGGCTCATAAATCTTTGTACAGAAACAACTCAGATACAGTTGAAGACTTTCAGCTTTAATTCAGTGGGTTGAACAAAAAGATTGCATAAAAATGTGAGGAACTAAAGCCTTTTTAACACAATCGCTTCATTTCAGGGGCTCAAAAGCAGTTGGACAACTCAAAGGCTATTTCATGGGCAGGTGTGGGCAATTCTTTTGTTATGTCATTATCAATGAAGCAGATAAAAGCCCTGGAGTTGATTTGAGGGGGGGGGGGGTGCTTGCCTGTGGAAGATTTTGCTGTGAACAGACAACATGCAGTCAAAGGAGCTCTCCATGCAGGTGAAACAAGTCATCCCTAAACTGCAAAAACAGAAAAACCCATCCGAGAAATTGCTACAATATTAGGAGTGGCAAAATCTACAGTTTAGTACATCCTGAGAAAGAAAGAAAGCTCTGGTGAACTCAGCAACACAAAAAGACCTGGACGTCCACGGAAGACAACAGTGGTGGATGATCTCAGAATCATTTCCATGGTGAAGAGAAACCCCTTCACAACAGCCAAACAAGTAAACAACACTCTCCAGGAGGTAGGCGAATAGATATCCAAGTCTACCATAAAGAGAAGACTACATGAAAGTAAATACAGAGGGTGCACTACAAGGTGCAAGCCACTCATAAGCATCAAGAATAGGAAGGCTAGAGTGGACTTTGCTAAAAAAAACATCTAAAAAAGCCAGCACAGTTCTGGAAAAACATTCTTTGGACAGATGAAACCAAGATCAACCTCTACCAGAATGATGGCAAGGAAAAAGTATGGAGAAGGCGTGGAACAGCTCATGATCCAAAGCATAGCACATCATGTAGAAAACATTTGGGAGGCAGTGTGATGGCTTGGGCGTGCATGGCTGCCAGTGGCACTGGGACACTAGTGTTTATCCATCATGTGTCACAGGACAGAAGCACAAGAATGAATTCTGAGCTGTTCAGAGACACTGTCTGCTCAAATCCAGCTAAATGCAGTCAAATTTATTGGGAGGCGTTTCATAATGACCCAAAACATACAGCCAAAGCAACCTAGGAGTTTATTAAAGAAAATAAGTGGAATATTCTTGAATGGCCAAGTCAGTCACCTGATCTGAACCCAATTGAGCTGCATTTCACTTGTTGAAGACAAAATTTGGGACAGAAAGGCCCACAAAGAGCAACTGAAAGCCACTGTAGTAAAGGCCTGGCAGAGCATTAAAAAGGAGGAAACCCAGAATCTGGTGATGTCCATGAGTTCAAGACTTCAGGCTGTCATTGCCAGCAAAGGGTTTTCAACCAAGTATTAGAAATGAACATTTTATTTTCAGTTTTTTAATTTGTCCAATTACTTTTGAGCCCCTGAAATGAAGTGATTGTGTTAAAAAAAGGCTTTAGTTCCTCACATTTTTATGCAATCTTTTTCTTTAACCCATTGAATAAAGCTGAAAGTCTGCAGTTCAACTGCATCTGCGTTGTTTCATTTAAAATTCATTGTGGTCATGTACAGAACTAAAATTAGAACAAAGTTGTCTCTGTCCAAAGATTTATGGACCTAACTGTAAATATGAATTTAGTGCAGATGTCATTTTGATACCGAACACTAGAAATGATGGCAACCAGACACAGATGCGGAAGTTATGGGAACAACATTGCATTGTGGGTGAAAATAACATGGTGACTTGTGTCTGAAATTGCACTTTATACATTGATTTTAGTGAAGGAAATTAATTTTATTTCTATCAGATGTAGAACAGGGCTGCCTGACTGGAGGCCTGGTGGGCTCAATGAGACCATCAATAAGATCTGAATTACTTCCAATTTGGTTAAGTGCTCTAACATGGGCTATCAATTTAGTTGCTGCACAGTGTCTCTTTGGCAGCCTTCCATTGGACAAAGGCATGCAATTGCAAATTCACAAGACATTATGTGGAGTCGTTAAAATATAGAACAAACGGCAGCAGTATAGGAAAAATGGCAAGTATACCGGCGGAATATGAAACATTGGCTTGCCATACAGGTAAAGGAAGATGTTTAAACCCTTCACCATGAGGCAGACAAACCAATAACACATTCATTAAAGAACATTACAAAAGTGAAAGTACTATCAGACATGGTATATAATGTATACAAATCCTTTAATAAATCGAAGGACAAAACAGAAACGCATTAAAGGTACCTTTTTCTCTGTGTTTGCCATCCCCTTCTGCTTGTCTTTACTTGATTTCCTTTAATATTAGAAAAAATTGTTTTGTCAAATTAGGGAGCAGATTTATCAAGGGTCGAATTGAAAATTAGAATTTTCTTTATGGTCAAAACTGTCAAGTTAGACTAGGGAGTTATTCAAATTCGATTTGAGTTTTTTTAAAAAAAATTGAATTCGATTTTGCAAGATTTATCATACTCTGGCATTTTGACTATTTAGCACCTAAAACCTGCTGAATTGCTGTTTAAGACAATGGGAGACGTCCAGCGATCAATTTGAAGTTATTTGCAGCCTTTTGGAGAAAAAAAAACTTGATTTGAGTTTGATTCGAGTTTTCGGGTTCACCAGACTTTTAAAAATGAGATTTTAATGATAAATTCCGATTGGAATAAATTCGACCCTTGATAAATGTGCCTCCCCGTGTGCCCAAAGTTTCCCCTCTAATCTAATGATGCACCGAACTGCTGAGGCAATAATACCGACTTCATACAAAAGGCACGAGGAGAGACAAGGGGGCAGATCCCCTAAAGGGTGAAGTGACTAACGCTAGTGAAAATTCGCCATCATGACATTTCGGAACTTCGCAGATTCCCTAATGGGCGCAGGCGTCACTTTGCTAGCGAAGGAGATAGACGCTAGCGTTGATTCGCACTCTAACGCCAGGGTGAATTTTCGCTCTGGTGAACAAACGTAACTCCAAAATTCACTAAGATGTGGATTTTACTGAACGTTGCCTCATTCTCCAGCTGGCGGACACGAAGATTCGTGGAGATTTAGTCGCCCGGTGATAAAATGCCTCTTCTTCGAGGCGAGTAATCTCCCCGAACTGCCTCCCGCCGGCGATTTAGAGTCTAGCCGGGTAGCATTCAGAGGGCTTCGTTTTCCGAAGTTGTCTGAAGTTTCCTTGTTAGGCAACTTCCGGGGACTTCGGAAAACGAAGCACACCAATTGCCATCCCGCCGACCATTTACATTCTAGCAGGAGGCAGTTCGGGGAGATTAGTCGCCCCAAAGAAGAGGCGATTTGTCGCTGGGCGACTAATCTCCCCGAATCTAAACATGTGTCTCTGCCTGTAGCCTCATATTATGATACATTAACTTACACAGATGGGCTTTATACAGTATATGCTGTTATGTTCATATAATGACTTTAACCCACCAATACCAAATGGCAATTGAGACGCACGTCTTTGAATGAGGATCCAGTTGCTGAGGCTTTATTGAAATACTCAAGAATATTAACAGACTTACAAACAACTGGCCAGAGCTTTGTTGCTCATCTTCTCTGACAAAGTTGCTGATGATATCTATCAGGAACACAATTGTGCTTGATTAGCGTTTCGGTCATTACAAACAATATTAATCAAGATTAATCAAGTAGGCACATACCCCAAGATTTATTGTTGGATTATCAATTGCGCTAATCTGGAAATTATAAACATCATTCCTAACAAGAGAAATCACAATAGGTTTTTAATGAACATTTTTGTATCAAGCAAGTATGGATATTATATAATCATTATTCCATATGTGTTTTTCATACAAGAACACTCAGGGTCAGGGCACACAGGCAGATTCGGGGAGATTAGTCGCCCGGCGTCAAATCTCCTCTTCTTCGGGGCGACTAATCTCCCCGAACTGCCTACCCTGCCTTCCCGCCAGCTAAAATGTAAATCGCCGGTGGGATGGCACTCGGAGCGATTCGTTTCCCGAAGTCGCCCGAAGTTTCCTCGTGCGGCAACTTCGGAAAACTTAGAATTTTCATTCTAGCCGGCGGGAAGGCAGGGAAGAGGAGTTTTGTCGCCAGGCGACTTATCTCTCCGAATCAGCCTGTGTGCCCTGACCCTAAGAAAGACCATGAATTTGCAAATGAGATGAAAGTGAGAGTTAAAACCAAGGCAATGTATATGACTGATCCAATTGCATTAATAAATAAAAGTAAAAAGATTTTAAAGACTCCCCAAGCAGAATAGCATTTTTTTTGTCTAGTGTGTGTGTTTTTATTAACCCCAGTAACAGGTTAAATATGTATCCCCTTTAAAATAAGCTGTGGTTAGCGTATGACTTACCACAGCTCCTTTGTCTTTGTCTGAAAATCTTTAGTGCTGTTCAGGTTGAAGCCTCTTGTTCTATTTTGATCCTAAACACAGAACACCGGATTGATTTTAACATTTGCTGAGATCACAATACAGGCTGTGTTTGAAATAAAAACCTTTCCTGCATTAATGGCCCACTAAGTACATGAAATACACACCCATTTGTACATTTGAACTGAATTTATCTCTATGAACTACAGAACATTTTTAGTGTTAAAAAATAAAATACTGCACTATTAATATCAATGATATCACACAACCTGAATAAAATACATCTGACGGTGTTTTAGTATTTATGGAAAATGAATGGCATTGCTTTACAGTCCATAAACATAAATGCCTTGTTACATTTATGTAACTAGGCAGGGGTATATCCATGATAAGTAGTGGTTGGTTTAGTAAATGCATATACATTACATTGATTGTACAGATATTACCTTGTTTGTGTGCAGGGAATGTTTATTGCTATTTTTCCTGAAAAAACACAATTAGAAAAGGTACAATGAGTTTAGATAGTATGAAAGCAAAGGCAGTACAGGTGTGGGATCCGTTATCCAAAAAACCCATTATCCAGGAAATTGAGAATTATGGAATGCACGTCTCCCACAGACTCCATTTGTTCCAAATAATTCAAATTTTTAAAAATGATTTTTCTTTTTCTGTGTAATAATAAAACAGTATCTTGTACTTGATCCACACTAAGATATAATTAATCCTTATTGGAGGCAAAACCAGCCTATTGGGTTTATTTAACGTTTACATGATTTTCTAGTAGTCTTGAAGATCCAAATTACGGAAAGATCCGTTATCCAGAAATCCCCAGGTCTCGAGCATTCTGGACAACAGGTCCCATACCTGTATTAGTGTAGAGAAGGAAGGGCATTGACTCTGGCCCCTCAGAATCACAGGGACCTCTTTCAGGAAAAACAGAGATAAAAGTAAAAGGACATAATAAACCTAGTGCCACAGGTTTCGGATCACATTTTCTCCACTGTCATATATGTACCATGTGACACAAGCTGGTCACAGAACTCCCGACCTGCAACTAACCATTCAGATTAAATAAAGTAGTAAAAGAACAAATCAAATGATGTTCTAGCTGTGACCGCAATCTTATGGCAGTTATGTCCGACAAACCGTGACAGTCACCCATTGATATCATCAGGCAATACATGCAGAGAAATTATCGTTAGCCAACAGAAATCTTCTAATCTGTCTGATTGACTAAACAAGCAATTACCATGGTATGAAAAATATTGGGACAATCTACACACGGTCTGATAATCATACAAAATTATTTTTTACACGACTTTATCTTTGCGTCTATGGCCAACTTAAAGGAGAAGGAAAGGCTAGAATTAAGTAAGCTTTATCAGAAAGGTCTATATGAAAACACCAGTAAACTCTCAAAGTAATGCTGCTCTGAGTCCTCTGTCAAAAGAAACACAGTATTTCTTTCCTTCTATTGTGTACTCATGGGCTTCTGTATCAGACTTCCTGTTTTCAGCATAAACCTCCTGGGCTAGGGCTTGAGCATGCTCAGTTTTCTCCTATCTCCATCACCCTTTCCCCCCTCCCTGTTGTAATCTGAGCCCAGAGCTATGAATGAGCAGGGAGAGACTCAAACAGGAAGTGATATCACACAAGCTAATATGGCAGCTGGTATCCTAAACAGAGAGAGTTTCTAGAGCTGTTTACTCAGGTATAGTAAAAGCATTATACAGAATAAATGTAGCATTCTAGCTTGCACTATTGTGGTTTTCCATTGCCATAATATGAATTGCTAAGAGCAAAAAACTAATTTTATTCAAGAGATTTTCAGGTTCAGGTTGGGGAACTACCATTATAAAGATATAACAACTATGTTTACATCTCACTATATACATCAGCTCCTCTATGCTAATATCCCACATTCGTTTTTTTTTATTCATGTAATTCTCTAGAGAATTTTTCCGGCTACATGGGGGAAAACAAGTCAAGTTTTTCTCGACCCCGCACATCACTAGTAAATATGCCTCTAATGGGGGAATGTAAGCTGTTTCATTAGCGACCATGTTTGCGTTCTTTTTGATCGATTACAGACCTCAACAACTTTCTTGAAACGTTTGCGACCAAATGGCTTTTGCGAACATTCGCAGTATATGTAATAAAATTTTGCCATCACAAAATGTATTTTAGGATTAATTATTTAACGAACCTCCAGCGCAGGTTTTAACACTTACCTTTGATTAGAGATGTAATATTCCCCAGCAAATGATTTTACATTGAGAACAGTGCTAAACATTAGCAAAAATGCCATTTTAAACATTGCTTGTGATTTTTAATTACATTCATCCTTGTGCTCCTAAAACTTACTTTCACTGCGCCTAAGAGTTGCTATTGAGGGTCACATGGTTGGACATCCCCAATTAGGATCATTTCTGTATTTTCCCAGATGGGGGGACCTACCCTTCTGTGTTTCCTCCCTTTCCACAGCCTAGCAGAAATAAAAAAAAAAGAGCAGTAATTTAAAGAAATACCTCTCAAACACGGTCTCTTCTCTTTTATTCTCCTCAGTCTCCCCGGTGTATTTTCTTCTGATGTTCTTAATGAACAAGTTGGCTGTGTCTGTCATCTCTTTAGGTTTTTCTTTCTGACAAAGGCATTTATGAAATACCGTATAAATTATTTGATTCGAAATCCAATTTATGATTGGAGACACCAGAAATTGTGTGCGTCTTTAGATATTTCTCTTAAATGGGTTGTTCATCTTCCAAAAACTTTTTTCAGTTCAATTGTTTTTTTAAATTGCTCCCCCGAAATAAAGACTTTTTTCAATTACTTTCCATCTTTCCAAAATCTAAGTTTAAAGTCCCTGTGTCTGATGTTTGAGTCTGGCAGCTCAGTAATTCAGGTGTAGATTCTGAACTGTTACAATTTTGCAACATTTGGGGGCAGATTTATCAAGGGTCGAATTTCGAAGTGAAAAAACTTCGAAATTTGACCATCGAATTGAAAATTTCTATACTCTAAGTTTTTTTAATTTAAATTTAGCTGTTTTCGGTCTAATTAAAATCGTTCGAGCGATCGTAGAAATCGTTCGAATCAAACGATTTTCAAAAAAACAAAAAACTTTGACTAAAAACTTAGCCAAATGTTGGCTATAGGTTCTAGGAGGTCCTCATAGGCTAAAATAGCAATTCGGCAGGTTTAAGGTGGCGAAGTGTCAGAGGCGAAGTTTTTTTTAAAGAGACAGTACTTTGATTTTCGAATGGTCGAATATTCAAAGTATTTTCAATTCGAATCAAAGTCGAATTTGTCCTATTCGATGGTCGAAGTACCCAAAAATTTATTCGAAATTCAAAGTTTTTTTAATTCGAAAATTCACTTCGACCTTTGATAAATCTGCCCCATACTGTAGTTGATACATTTCTCAGCAGCATCTCTGGAGTATTAGCAACTATTGTATCAATTCTAACAGCTGTCTGTAATGAAACACAGGGATTCTGCTCAGCAGGGACAAAGATAAGAAATGTATCAACTAAATGTATCCATTTAGAACAGTTTACAGGGTCGGCGACCCCCTCTCCCAGAGCTGCTTTAGAAGGTGAAAAATTACTCTTTAGACTTCAATATTAGAAAAACGGTCACACATAGAAAAAAGAAAGTAATTGGGAAAAGTCTTTATTTCTGGTGCTCTATCTGAAAACAACTAGTTGTTTGAAGGTGAACAACCCCTTTCATTTTTCACAAGAGAAAGGAATTTTCTGGTGTGCTAATTATACCATTTGAATAGTATTCAAAACTTTTGTAAACTGCGTTAGAAGGTGGATCCCTCTATCTTACCATGCGTTTGTCACAGCATTTCACAATGCCTGATTCTGATGATCTTTGATAAATCATCCCCTTCCTTCCACTGGGCTGGTTACATTTTTTAGCAGACGTTTCCTTTGCTTGAGTTGCGGATATTTCATTAGCTCTAGTGCTCTCCATTTTCAAATTTGTGTCCGGCTTGGAAACAAAGTCCTTTTCAGTATCATTCCTGCATTTAGCTCTTGTGAGGCCTTTAGATGGAGGCAGTTTGGAAACACTGGCCAGACCTTTCTTCTTATTTTTATCTGTATGTGCCTGTACATGCTGCATTTCTGTTTTGTTCTGTTTACCTGTTTGTTTTAGAGATTGCTCTCCTACAGATACTAATTGCTGCTTGACATGGAGACTGCTGATCTTTTCTACAATTAGACAAAAGTGAAAAGCACACATTCATAATTATAATTTTAAACACAAATGTTAGTCCAACACCAATCAACTGCACTGCCAGTGACACATTCTTATTTCATTTTCTCAAGATAGATGGGTTATTGACTGCTAAATATAAAAGACACGAGGACTAAATTGATTGACTTTTTTTGGAATAAAAGTGCCCATACAAGTAGAGATCTGATGGTCTGATATATAGTCTTGAATGTCCTGCCCAACTTTCTGTGCATATATGGTAGTTTGTCCTGCAGATTGCAGAAGGCCTGTCTAGCCTATAAAATAATATGCATCTGTATATGCATCTGCTAAAGACATGGATAATACATCAGCAGTCGGGATGCAACCAATCCACTATTTTGGATTCGGCCGAACCCGTGAATCCTTCGTAAAAGATTCGGCCGAATACCGAACCTGAATCCTAATTTGCATATGTAAATTAGGGGTGGGAAGGGGGAAACATTTTTTACTTCCTTGTTTTGTGACAAAAAGTCACGCGAGTTTCCTCCCTGCCCCTAATTTGCATATGCAAATTAGGATTTGGTTCGGCCAGGCAGAAGGATTAGGCCGAATCCTGCTGAAAAAGGCAGAATCCTTACCGAATTCCAAACAGAATCCTGGATTCGGTGCATCCCTAATCAGCAGTAATCTCTAAATTCTGTTTAGATCAGCTTGTTCAGACCATTGGCAGAAACAGATTACAGCAAAATAATCTTGCCATAAAAAGTACTGTTTAAAGACCGCTTCCATATTTACCTTGATTAGCAATATATCCAGACGATATGCTTACTCTATCTCTGAGACCTCTCCAGTTTTCCTGCTTTTTGTTCCTTTCTTGTTGATTCACAGATCTCTTAGTGACACCAAACAGTCTGTATGGAGAAAAGGAACAAGATGGTTTGCTATTTACAGGCAATGGTGTAACTAGTCATGGGGAAAAGACTACAGGGTTACTCTTTAAGAAGGGCAGAGGGGTGGTTCATAGTTCCCGTGAATATAAATATATTATACAGATGAGCTACTGAAATGCAATCTTGTAGATTAATATTTTGTTATGAGAGTATAAATAATCTGAAAAGACTCAAACTTACAAAGGTGGATCCTTTGTGGCACAAAATTGTGTGTCTGGCACAATCTCATTTGATTCATCTACAAAAATTAAAAACATGCATCTCAGATGAGTTCATCCTAAATGCAGCAGCTGCTGTTCCTAAAACGTTACTCACTTTCTGATTACCTTTCAGGAGTTTATTTATGTCTTCGGATGTATATGCAGCATCTGTATTCTCTGCACTGGATCGATGCTAAATATAGAGAGATAAAATGCAGTTTATGAAGATTGTTAATAATCCCATCATGATTAACAGAATTAATTCTAATACTTGTCATTACCTTTGGCAGTTTATGTGTTCTGTTGCTGCACGGAGACCCACCTCGGGTTTCATATAGTGGAAGAGTGTTTCTTTCAGTAGACCTTACCATTTCTAAGGGAGGTTTTATCCTAAGTTTCCTACACGCTGTTGAGAAAAAAGTTAAGGGGTTGTTCACCTTCAAACACTTTTTCCAGTTAAACTCAATTTTGGAAAAACGGTAAAAAATAAAAAATGGAAAGCAATTAAAAAAAGTCTTTCTGATGAACAATCTTAAAACTAGGGGGCCGATTCACTAACTTCGAGTGAAGGATTCGAAGTAAAAAAACGTCAAATTTCGAGTAGTTTTTTGTGCTCCTCGACTATCGAATTGGCGTAAATTCGCCTGAGTAGAATGATTTGAATAGATCGAGCGCAAAAACGCTGCGACTATTCGCCATTCGATAGTCAAAGTACTGGATCGAGCGCAAAAACGCTGAGACTATTCGCCCATTCGATAGTCGAAGTGCTGTCTCGTTTAATAATACTTCGACTGCCTACTTCGCCACCTAAAACCTACCGAATTGCTTTAAAAGCATATGGGAAAGTCCCATAGGCTTGTTTTCCAAGTTTTTGATCGAATAAAAAGGCATTCGATCGAATGAAAATCCTTCGAGCGAATATTCGATCGAGCGCCTATTCGCCTGGCGAATATTCGCCAATTCGAGTATTCGCCAGCGCGTAAATTCGCCCGAATTGCCTATTCGATTCCATTCCCCAGTCGAATTTCGAGGGATTTAACCCCTCGAAATTCGACCCTTGATGAATTTGCCCCAAAGTGTTTGGAAGGTGATCAGCCCCTTTAAAGTTATAGTGGAACTAAAAAACTTTATTATAAAAAATTATAAATAGCATGCAAAGTCAAAAAAAGGTTTAATTTCTGGTGTCTGTATCGCTTTAAAATAAAAGCACCATCAAAAACAAAAGAATGCAGTCTGACCAGTGAAAGGTTTATGTTGCTGAGTAGGCAGATTCCAATCTTTATGGTGCAAAGTGACTTTGGATTTGCAAGCGCCTGCTAAACAAGCTGGTTTTATCTAATATGTTAAAAAGCATGAGAAAGACTTAATCCAATGTAAATAAAATCAGCTACTTTTACTACCTATGCATAGATATTATACCTGAAGAAAAAACTTGTTAAAACTGGGTTTATGGGCAATCACAAACACATATATTATCTGTGTTCTGTAATAATGTTTTAGGGTAGGGCAATTGTCTAAAACAACAGTATAAATAGGTGAGATCACCCTGCGTCTGCAGTTATTCTGTGGCATACAGAATGTTAGTACATTTTGTTTTGGTGAGATGCGTTTTTTTCTACTGTTCTTTGACTCTGTGGGGCAGATTTACAAAGCTCGAGTGAAGGATTCGAATTAAAAAAACTTCGAATTTCGAAGTGTTTTTTGGGCTACTTCGACCATCGAATGGGCTACTTCGACCTTTGACTACTACTTCGAATCAAACGATTCGAACTAAAAATCGTTCGACTATTCGACCATTGGATAGTCGAAGTACTGTCTCTTTAAGAAAAACTTCGACCCCCTACTTCGGCAGCTAAAAGCTACCGAAGTCAATGTTAGCCTATGGGGAAGGTCCCCATAGGCTTGCCTGTGATTTTTTGATCGAAGGATATTCCTTCGATCGTTGTATTAAAATCCTTCGAATCGTTCGATTCGAAGGATTTAATTGTTCGATCGAACGAATAATCCTTTGATCGTTCGATCGCAGGATTTGCGCTAAATCGTTCGACTTCGATATTCGAAGTCGAACGATTTTAGTTCCTGGTCGAATATCGAGGGTTAATTAACCCTCGATATTCGACCCTTCTTAAATCTGCCCCTGTGTGTTCTGATTTCTGCTTGCCTTGACTTTGCCTCATTCCTTTCTTTAGTGCCAGTCCTACTGATTTCAATCAACAAACGGCTCGATACGTTTCTAGTTTAATTTACCGTTGTTTGCTGCTTTGTTTGTCTTCAGTTCAGTAGAAGCAGGAACAACCATTGATACTTCTGAAACTTTACTTTTAAGAGGAGTTGCAAACTAAAATATTATAATGACAAGACATAATTAATCATCTGCAAGGTGAGAACATCGGTATACTAGTGCTCTCTCCTGGACAATATTATGTATTACTGAAAGCCAGAATTATTCTGGAATGCATATTAGAGTGGTAATTATTCCTTAGAAAGACCAAATAAATAGCAGTAATTATTCATTAATATGGCACAATATATGCAACACATAAGTGATCATTTCCATTTCCGGCCAACTGCTACATATATAAATATTTTTTTAAATATATTTCTATATAGGTTGAGTGTGTCACACACATTGTGCACTTCATAAACATTAGTGAATCCACTTGCCTTTGAAGTGTTAAAGTCATGCTCATTGCTACATGTAGTTTGATGGAGGCTCTGAGTGGCAGAGGAAGGTTGGTTTTTCCCTGCAATGTCTCTGACATCTGTTTCAGTCACAGGCTTTATAGAAGAAATGGACCCTTGGCTTTCAGAAAGAAGGACCTTTAAGATGACAATTTAGAACAGGCATCAGTGGATACCGAGGTAGCTAGAAAATGTATACAATATCTTCTCTGCAATATTTTTAGAACTAGTTGGAATTTTGGGTGGTATGCAGGAGTTGCTGTTTCATACCACCCCCAAAACACACATTGCAAAATGGTTGATACTATAGATCCTGGGAAAAAAAAGGAAACACAATTTAATAAATATATGTGTTTAAACATTCTGGGTCTCCATGTTGGCTGGCCTAGAGCTCTGTACTTTGGTCCAAGTGCCCAAATCATACCTTTTTTATAATTAGCCAATCGCAGAATGCTTACTTACATAGTGTTTAATATAAAAGTGTTATTCACCTTATTTACTAAATTTTTTAGCTTTTTGTTTACCAGATGTTTATAACAACAACGTGAAGTAAAAGAGCTGACCCATCCAATTGCACCCTCCCATCCAATGACTCTGAAGCTCGTGTGAAGCAGCAATCAATTGAAACGTAACCTTTAATAAGTCATTAAAACCACAGTTTAGTATGCAACATTAAAATTAGGGTTAGGTATAGGAGACTGATTGACTAGGCAATCAATGGGTTGGAGGGGTAATGTGCTGTTGCGCTTATATTACTAAAGAGGGACTGTTAGTCAAAGGTGATCAAGTAATGCATTTACATCATCACCCTAATCAATCTGAACGTCGATGAGGTGTGCCACAAAATGCCCCACACAGTGCCAACCCCTTCACCCACTTCAGGATCCCTGCCATATGGGGTCAGGTTGAGCAGATTATACTCCTAGGTAGTAATGACCTGGAGTCGTCTCAATTCGTTCAGTATATTCGGTGTGCAGCAAGCACAAATAGTCAGAAAATACCAGAACCCTCGGATCATATGAGTCTCCAACCCCTTCACCCTCAATGAGTCCCCTCCCGATCCGATTTACCCAATCGCCCGTTCTATGTCCCTATCAAAGGCCTGCCTAACCGAAAGCTAAAATGCGCCTCAGATGTTTAGTAGATTTAGGTTGCTAGGGTGCCATATTCCAAAGAAACAAGACAGTGGTTTGAAACGGCGATTGGAAGTTGAATAGGGAGGGCATGAAATAAAAAAAATAAGCAATAAGAGCAGATCTTAATTTGCAAGGTCAGCTTTAGTGCCTCTTTTTCCCTTTCTCTACATCAGAAAATTTCAAATGATAGAAGTAGACATCTGTAGCTCAAGGACCTTCCTACTTAAAAGTTACACTGGCTTGAGGCTAACCTTGGTTACAGAAAACATAATGATGAATGACCATCAACCTTATGTTCTCTCTTGTAAAGAAGAAGTTGCTGCCCTCCCAGTATTAACATTAATGAAATATGCCTACTGCAGGTAAAAACTAATCTGCTTGCTTCCTCATCTGTGCAAAGAGCATATGCATACTCCATCATTCACTGGGATCAGCCACACTACAATACAGGTATATAGAACACTCTCAGAGGTAGTTCCATGCAGTTTAAATATTGAGCAGCAGCTCTGTAGACTGGTCACAGTCACAGTGGCTCAGTTGCCTGTGCTACATGCAAGTATACATGATGTTCAGTCACATATCAGAAGGATTTATCATTCCTGAAGTGTGACACACGCCATATTTTCATAATCTACACCGAGGCAGTTTACAGTTGTTTGAAAGAACAATTTCACAGCAACACAGTATTAAGGTGGAAATAGGTAGAGAGTCACATCTATTTATAAGAGTATACATAACATTTATAATAAAACATATCTGCAATAAAGAACAAGCCAAAGTAATTTTACCTGAGATCCACTGTCTTCAAATATGATACGTACTGTTGTTTCTGCTTCTGACACGGTTTGTTTTTTAATAAACCCCTATTAATAATAGTTAAGATTATTAAAGGTCACTAGCACCCAACAATCTTGTTTTATCATTACAAATGTAGTACAGGGTATATGGTAATTTCAACAATGAATGGTCATTTCAACAAAAGCTCTTTTCGGTAGGACCCGCTTTACCTTTTTTATGGGTTACTGGCTGTTTGTGTATGTAATCCTGTATGTTCAGTGAATACACCCATTGAACAATGCTGCGGAATATGGTGGTTTTTTAATGTTATTAAATGTGTCCCCAAGGGTTTCAAATGCACCTATCTCAGTGCAAAGGTTCTCTCTTCATTGACAAAACCAGTGTGCTCAGGCCCTCCTGGACTGTACAGTGAATTACCGCTTTGGGGACTAGGCAGGATATCCAAACTGCCACCAACCTCCTGCCTGCCCAGCCCCAATGTGGGAATTCAGGGGTCAGCCTAGAGAGAGAAAAACTGAAATCCTGAGAGTGCCACAGGCATAAATCTGTAAAAGCAAAAAGGATTTACCTTATCCTTATGTGCAGCAAACACTCTCCTAGTAGCATCCAAAATATCCAAAGGAGAACTGAAGTATATGCGTATTTGCTTGCCTTCATATTGACCAATAGCAATTGGAGCTTTCAGATCTACTGTTAGTAACTTGTTGTTGTCTACTTCTGTTCAAATAAAAAGAGATGAATCATTAACGAGGTTCAATTTGCAAAAATATAGGGACAACAAATAGTCAATGAATATGATAGTGACCAATTAAATACCTTCAATACTGTACACAATCACATCACTGTCTGTCATGCAAACTGTGTCCCACTGATGATCCTATAGGACAAGAATAAAGTGCTGACAATTATATATTTTGTATTATGTGGTGTTGGGGTGACTTACCCCTTTCGTTTGACGTGCACCTGAAATGAAACAGCTATACATTTTTGCCAAAAGCTGTTGCAACACCAGCAAAGCAATTATCTCACCTCTGCTGTGTCTGTTGAAACATAGAAGGAAATGCTTTGGGTTCCAGTATTAAAATCAATCCAGAATTCTTCCAGCTTTTCATCACATGGTATCTGGAGCTATGAGAAAATGCACAACCAAAATAATCTCAATGGTTTTGATCAGTGCAATTTTGTCACAAACTTGTGTAATCGCATTTATTTGCCTTATCATAAATATAAAAAATCAGCAATGTTTGGCCAACTTTAACTTTCTCCAAAAAATACATATATTTTCAATAGTGATCCATGTAGTGAGGGAAAGGTTGACCCAAAACCCACAAGTATGACAAGAGAATCCTGCATCAGAGCAGTTAGATGTGGGTAAGATATGGGTTGCAAGTGAGATTTGGTAGGAC